>NW_027617071.1:15000-25000 GCF_964187855.1 Myxine glutinosa | reverse complement strand
CGAGCCGTCGCTCGGGCGGTTTGTTGCTTTGGGATACGAGCCGAGATCCGATGTACGAGCTCAAAAAATTTATTTTTTTGAATTTTCCGGTTGTGGCTTCCGGTTCCGGTCACGTGGTTATCTTGCCGTGAAAGCATCTCTGCTTGGATATAAAACACGCAATCGTCGAAATACATTATACATGAGCGAGGAATCTCCTTGCTCCAGCCGGTGACGTCATCGGCGGGGATCCCCGCCTCCAGAGTGGCTGGTCACGTGACCGCCAAAGCGTGTCGCGCGTGCGGGTATGAGCTACACCTGTGGATCACGTGACCACGGAAGCACGCCTCGCTTGAGAGGCATGGCTTTCGGTTTGCGTTTTGCTTTATAAGGCGCGATAAATGGGCTTTTGAGTGTTAGCGGTTCATGGCGTTGACGGTTCATGACGGTTCATGGCGTTGACGGTCAAAAACCCATTACATCAATTTTACCAGGCACTGTACAGTAAGTACAGTGGACACCAAATGCACGGTGGAAGGCTAGAAGTAGAAGATCGTCCAAGACAAGTGAGAATAAGCCATACTTTGGAGATGACGTCATTCGCTGGTCCGATAACCAAAGATGTGGTATAAAAAACCAGGTGAGCTAACAATGCAGCAATGAAGGAATTCGGCCAAGGCACCGGCACACAACGACCTACCTACATCGAAAGACTCAATGCCAATGGTGACAGAAGCCAAGACGGCCGGCTTAAACACCGCCGAAAGACCACGGTGTACCAACTTACGATGCAGAACATCTTGCACTTAATATGATGACAACAGGTGCCATCCTCTGACGTACCATTACAGGTACAGGTACAGTACACGTGAGCACAGAGCAAAAGTTCACTGAAACCGAGATTAAGAAAAAAGAAAAAACACCTCGTGGTCCGTGCTCGATATCCGAGTTTCAATCTTTTCAAACACATGATGCTCTCGGTCACGGTATCTCCTGCGAGCTGCTTCTCCTTCAACCACACAAACAACAACTTCTCCATATCTTCATGGATAGAGGTCCGGAGCTTTGAAATAATCGTAACGCCCTTGGCTGGCGTTATAGCCTTTATGGACTCCTTCTGCTTCAAAATCGTACATATCGTAGAAGGAGTACGATCGTACTGCCTCGCCAAGTCGACAACACGCACACCTCACCTGGCATGCTCTTCTCCTCTGCTTAATAAAACCAGTTTATTTCTTTACATTCTCTTGTATTATGTACAGTATATACGAGGTCGTGCTTGTTTATACATTATTTGTTATTTATAAAGTACATTTTTGTTATTTAAAAGCACCTAACAAAAAAAATTGGTGTTTTTTTTTTGAGGCTGGAACGGATTAATAGCATTTCAATGCATTTGAATGGGAAAATTTGCTTTGACTTACGAGCGATTTGGCTTACGAGCTCCGTCACGGAACGGATTAAACTCGTAAGCCGAGGTACCACTGTATACATATATATATATATATATATATATATATATATATATATATATATATATATATATATATATGTGTATATATATATATGTATATGTGTATATATATATATGTATATGTGTATATATATATATGTATATGTGTATATATATATATGTATATGTGTATATATATATATATATGTGTATGTGTATATATGTATATGTGTATATATATATATGTGTATATGTGTATATATATATATGTGTATATGTGTATATATATATATATGTGTATATGTGTATATATATATATATATGTGTATATATATTGTTACAGACGTGGCTTGGATGTTATTTACCGAGCGGTTTTATGGTATGACCACGTCTGCACAAGTTACCCGATTGTGCCCGAACGTCGACGAAGCCGCGCTACGCTGGCTCAATAGGAAAGAGAAGACACCCGGCTGGGTTATAATGACACAATACGACACCAGGGGTTCAGTTCTCAAGACCTCCGGAGGAGGTTATATTAAGGCGGAAGGTTAGATTACAACTACAAGAGGTACATCATAGGAAGACAGGCACTTAGACACAACCTTATATTATTCCCGACAGACCACAGAGAAACAGGACAAAAACTGACTCACACGGGGATTGATGGCAAGGAAAGCGGGTATTCGATGGCCAGCACAAGGTGCACCTTGTGCTCAGGGACAGGATGGCGCGGCCCAAAAGATGCAGGAGGTCTCTCAGCGCTCGAGGTGGCGTCTTGTCGTCTCAAGCTGGGGGCGCATCTGACGTCACGTCCGGCAAGCGGCTGCGTATATCCGGCGGGGAGTGACACGCCCTCGGCTCGTTAGCTCCGCCCAGATGGAATCGGTCCGCCCTTCTTATTGGGTGCGGGGGGGTTTTACCAGGCTCCGCCCTTGACGAGGAGCTGACAGCCAGCCCCTTCGTGGTAAGCCCGTGGGGCGCATGGATAATGGCGGCTAACCGAGCCGGAGGGAGGACGCACACTCCCCGCGCGCGCCGTTGTTGTAGTTGTTGTTGTAGCTGTAGTTGTTGTTGTTGTTGTTGTAGCTGTAGTTGTTGTTGTTGTTGCTGTAGTTGTTGTTGTTGTTGTTGTGGCTGTAGTTGTTGTTGTTGTTGTTGTAGCTGTAGTTGTTGTTGTTGTTGTTGTTTGGGGAAGAAGATGGGAGGAGGTATGGGAAGGTCCTAAACTCACTACTGGTGCCATATAATCACATTCTGGTGCAACGAAGAGTCATAATTAATGGAAACGAGGCCTTAACTGACATAGATTAAGAATAACTAGGAAGATGTCCGAAAGTTGTCTACGTGTGGTGCGGTGGACCTGGGCACGACATTTAATGGGGGAATAAGGGGAAGGTCGGCTCTACTGATTGTTATTTACATGCAATGGGACTAGGGAATGGGGGACTGGGGAAAGTTGGGGAGTATTGGAGAAAATAGGGGAATATTTACAAGCGGATATGGAGGCCAAATTCCATATTCGCAACATTGCACCCTTCTCTACCCTCGGGGCGTCCCGACCCGATAAATTTTTACCTACTTTAGTGTGGCACGCAATGTAGTTCCCTCTACTATTAACTCTACCCTGAGTGCGACAGTTTTACAGATATTCACAAATGAGTAAATATGTCCCCCTGCGACGTTGCACCCTTCTCCTCACAGAAACACACCCACAGGATAACCGAATCCGGAAAGAATTCTCAAACTAAACATACAGCCGGTAGGGAGCATTATTTACAAGACTATGCTGCTATTTACACTACGATCCAGGACCTGTTTTTGGAGGAACACATGCAGATGTTATGCATAGAGAGAGCGCGCTTGCCAGCATCGATACACCAACCCACGAGTGCTCTGTGGCCGACGGCCTTTAATAACGTGCAGAGCACCCTTCCCGAGCATCAAAAGCACCACCCCACCACCAATCGGTGCAGTCACCATTGTTCATTGGAATAAAAATAAATTCGACAACCCCTAACCCTGCAGGTGTCTCTTGCTCTTCTTGTGGTGCACTTGGTGTTAATTAACAGTGGTTCACCTTTATGGCATAGGTGCCACGTTGACCCATAGGTCCTTCCACGGGTGGTGCTTGGCCGCAAAAGAGCTGCGGTCCATTGTGGGTGGCCACAAACATTGCGGTCCATATGGTGTATCGATCCAGGCAGCCAACAGCGAAAGTGCAGGCCCACAACTGCGTAGCCAGCACCTCTCTCTCCTCTCTCTCTACCCCAAAGCCAGATCCTCGGAGGTGGGAGACAAAAGAAGAAACAAGTGAGTAAGGTGGTAAGGGCGCAAAAGTGCACGCAATATAAGGTAATGCACACTGGGGGCACATGGGAACCAGGTGAGACAGGTACGTTCCTATCGTACGCCCCCCCCCCCACCAGGTAACCTACATGGCCCCTCCCTTACCCCTTACTGTATCCACAAAACACAACACTACCCATAAACATCTACTTTACAAATCAACAAACATCCCTACTGTCTTCCCCGTTCCTCCCATAAACCAAATTCGTCTTCTCTCCCTCCTAACCAATCAAATTTGCCATTTTCAACTCTCATCAAAATTTGCCATCTCCAACTCAACATCATAATTTGCCATTACCAATTCATCATCAGTCCCTCCTAGGGAGGGAGAGATGGAATCACCCCAATGTCTCATCCACGTCGTGATGCGTCTCACAAATCCACACAGCGATTCATCTCCTGCAACAAAACAAAGAAAACACAGGTGTGGAGTCATCATCATCACCACAGGTAAGTGGCTGCGTATGGTGCGACAGGTTCATCAATCCTAACTATCTCCTAAATGACTTTAACAACTTTACACTACCCGGGGTCTCTCTCCGGCCAAACCATTGGCCCTCTTACACTATGGGTTCTAAAAACCAATTCCCATTGGCCAAACTGTGGTGCTCTTCAATTTGGGGTCTCACTCCCCCGATTCATCTCCCGGTGCCCTCGCACAATTTCTGGGCTGCGGCGTGTACCTCTCCCAGTGGGTCTACCCACCTGCACACCTCCACCACTGCAGTTGCCTCCGAGCTTACCTGCTCCTTGCCCTAACCTAACTACCTGGGGAAGGCCCTCTGGCACTCTCCCCACTCGGTGCCCTCTCTGGCACTGGGCTACCCGGATCCATCCTCCGGATCCTCGGGCCCCATCCACAACTCTACCGGCTCCCAGAGCCCACCTGCGGCCTCACCTGGCCGACATCCTCACAGTGGTGGAGTGCCCAACCAACTACACACACTAACAGGCTACACGCCCAGCCATTTCCACAACACTAATGCACCCATCCACAACACCATTCTGCAACCGCACCACAAATGCCAATATCCAACCACAATTTACCTGCACCCTCTACCTAACACTTACACTACCCGCCCCGGGTACTCGTGAAAGGGGTCCACTCTTCCCCCATCCACACCTTCGCACCATGCACACCACTCCGTACCACTTACTCCAACTCTCTCCACACACCTGTACTTGCACACCTGTGCTCTCACACCTGGTGCCACCTGCACCCTTCTCTCCCCAAGCGCATTCGCGCTGATCCACAACACTCACTACTCATACACTGCTCCACACACCTGTCCAGTTGCACACCTGTGCAATCACACCTGTTCAATTCTCACAAACACGGCATCATCTCAGCTAACTACTCCCTTCTGAAACTTGCGCTTCCCAGTCGTCCCTTTAAACTATTACGCTCCCACGTCATTATCATCCACACTAATCTACCTGCGTCCCCACTACAGGTATCAGTCACTAACTAACCTTAACGTTACCTAATGTCAATCTTCGCTAGATCCCTACACACCATATCCTAACCCACCCGGGCTAGTTTTCACTGCCATACACCCCATAATCTAGTGCTCCTTTGCCCCCACACATGGGAAAGGTGGCAGGGATGCCACCCTCTCCCACCGGGCCTATCGCTCCTCAATCCCCCAGTCCTCTGGCACTAATAAGCCCCCCTTATTCAGAGGTACTGGGTCCCGCCTCGGCATCTAAAGCCGAGGCGATCCACGGGGGCGCCTGCTCGCCGGTGTAAGGTCTTATCCGGTCGGCGTGGACGATCCGAGGGAGGGCTCGTGGCCCCATTTTGATCTTAAAGACCACGTCACAGATTTGCGACAGGACGACTCCTGGGCCTTGCCAGGGGGAGGT
This sequence comes from Myxine glutinosa, assembly GCF_964187855.1. NCBI lineage: Eukaryota > Metazoa > Chordata > Myxini > Myxiniformes > Myxinidae > Myxine > Myxine glutinosa. The sequence goes on along the minus strand of NW_027617071.1, from coordinate 19,356 downwards.
GAGTTTTGGGCACCTTCCCTTCCGCCTCCGGGGATTAAAGAACCAAATCTTCATCCCCGGAGCGTATTGACTCCCCTGGCTCCGGTCGTCGTACCTGCGCTTCATCTTTTCCCCCGCCAGATGGAGTTGGCGGCGGGCGAAGGCATGGACTAGCTCCATGCCTTCCTCTAGGTGACGTGCGTACCCCTCCCTCGGCGGGTTAACCACTGTGTCTGGCACGGGACCGCATAGCAAGTCGGCGGGAGCCCGTAACTCCCGCCCATACATAAGCAACGCTGGACTGCATGCGGTGGCCCCGTGCTGGCTGGTTCGGTAGGCCATGAGCAAGTAAGGGAGATGTTCGTCCCAGTCATCCTGACGGGTGGTGGTGAACAGTGCCAGTTGTTGGATTAGAGTTCGATTGAATCTTTCCACCATCCCGTCAGATTGAGGTCTTAAAGGCGTTGTTCTGGTTTTCCGAATTGACAGGAGACTGCACACATCTTTTAGCAATTTGCTCTCAAAATTTCGTCCCTGGTCGGTGTGCAACTCCTGTGGAATCCCATGCCGGCACACAAATCCTTCCACGAAGGCCTGCGCTACCACCCCTGCTTCTTGGTTGGGGAGGGCGTAGGCCTCCGGCCACTTGGTGAAATAGTCCATTACAACGAGGATATACTTATTACCTTGGCGGGTGCGGGGCAGCGGTCCTAGAATATCCATAGCCACCCGCTCAAGGGGGGCCCCCACCTGATGTAATTGAAGGGGGGCCCTCATCCTCCGTGCTGGTCCCTTTTTGGCAGAACAGGCGTCGCATCTCCGACACCAGTCCTGTATGTCGCGCCCCATATTCACCCAATAGAACCTCCGGCGGACCCGAGATATTGTCTTTGTCCTGCCCAAATGGCCGCCGGAGCGGGTACCATGCACCTGTTGCAATATGACGTTCTTGAATTTGTCAGGGACTATCACCAGCCAGGAAGTTCGATCAGAGGGAACCTCCACCCACTTGCGATACAAGATGTTGCCTTTCAATTCCAGGGTCTGCCACTGAGCCCAATATGCCTTTGTCTGCGCCCCGAGGGGGGTGACCTCTTCCCCCTTTGGTCTTTGCCCCAATTTGACCCATTGGAACACCGGCCCCAGAACAGGATCCTCCTGCTGGGCCGTGCTCCAAGCCAACTCTCCAAATTCCTCGTCCGCGGTTAGTGGCAAAATTGGCCCTCTCACCCGGGTTGCCCGGACGACGAGAATCGGGGCGGAATCGCCCAATTGCTCCCTCTCCTCGTGTCTCGCACAAAATTTACAGTTTTCCCCCAGACAAGGACGCCGAGAGAGTGCGTCCGCATTACCATGGGCCTTCCCGGCCCTATGGGCCACATCAAAATCGTACTGCTGCAACTTTTCCAACCACCTTGCAATTTGGCCCTCCGGTTCCTTGAACCGAAGGAGCCATTGCAAGGAGGAATGGTCAGTTCTAACCAAAAATTTCCGCCCGTACAAGTACGGGTGGAAATGGTTCATGGCAGCCAGCATAGCCAATAACTCTTTGCGAGTGACGCAATAATTTCTCTCGGGCCTACTTAAGGCCCGACTATAATAACCAATCACTCTCTCCACGCCCTCCTGTGTCTGAGACAAAACTGCGCCCAATCCTTCCTGGCTCGCATCCGTGTCCAGGGTAAATGTCCCGTCACTAGTGGGGTAAGCTAGAAGGGGTGCGGATGTTAGACACCCCTTCAATTTTTGGAAGGCCTCGTGGCACTCCCGTGTCCAATTAAATCGCGTCCCCTTCTCCGTAAGCCGGTGGAGGGGACGGGCCAACTCCGCAAATTTCGCCACAAAGCGCCGGTAGTAGGAGCAGAGTCCCAAAAATCCCCGCACCTCTTTGATGGTACGTGGTGCGGGCCACTCCTCTACCGCTTTAATTTTGTCTGGGTCTGTTTTTACCCCCTCGCGGCCAATCACGTGACCTAGATAGGCCACCTCTCTTGCAAACAAAGTGCACTTACTCGGGTTCAGCTTCAACCCTGCCTGTCTGAGGCACCCGAACACCTGGTCCAAATTAGCTAGTGCCTGGGGGAACGTTTGGGCATGTACCAGGACGTCATCCAGGTACACCAGGCATGATTGCCATGGCATGCCGCCTAGTACATGCTCCATCAATCTCTCAAAGGTGGCGGGGGCGTTACACAAACCAAACGGCATCACAGTAAACTGATACAGTCCCTTACCTGTGGAAAATGCCGTTTTCTCCTTCCCTGCCCTATCCATCTCCACCTGCCAATACCCACTCTTGAGGTCCAAAGTTGTGAACCAATTTGAGCCCGCAACGGCATCGAGGGTGTCATCAATCCTTGGCAGGGGATATGAGTCCTTGAGTGTCACGTTGTTTAGCTGGCGATAGTCCACGCAGAACCGCGTGGTCCCATCCTTCTTTTTGACCAGCACAACAGGTGACATCCAAGGACTTCCCGAGGGCTCGATCACACCTGCGTCGAGCATTTTTGCAACCTGCTCGTCAGCTTCCGCCCTCTTGCTCCAAGGGAGCCGTCGGGCGGCCTGACGAATAGGCCGGGCCTCACCGGTGTGGATCTGATGTTTCACCAGGCCCGTACGTCCAATATCCTCGGTGGACAGGGAGAAGAGGTCCAAATGGGACCCAACCAGTTTGTGTAAGGCCTCCCTCTGGGTACCTCCCAACTCTACGCTACTACGATTTACCATCTCGCAAATGGGATCGGGCCAATTCCTACTTGTTATTGAAGGCTCCCCCCGGGGTCGGCTCGGCTGGACGTTCTCGCCCCTCACTGTCGCGACTTCCTCAACTGGGGTGCAGCCAGCTACCCTCGTGCCCCTTACTATAGTGCGTGGTTCTGTACTCACATTTACTACTCGGACGGCCACTACCGGTCCGTCCGTTTTTACAAGGGTGCGGCCCACGATTAAACCCGGTATGGACTGCGCTGCCACCGGTTCGACCAGGCCGCAGGACTCCTGCCATGTTGGGCGAGCTGCCCACCGGGCCGGCACTATCGCCTCGGCCCTTGGGGGGATGGTCACGGCCTCGGAAGCCTCCAGCTCCGCTCTCTCGGCCGTGCTCACTCCCCCTAACGGCAGCTCTTCTACTCCCACCTGCAGGATCCCCCGGCACAAGTCGATTTTACAACCGCTGGCAGTCAACAGGTCCAACCCTATTAAACATGGGTCGCACACCTCCGCCACCCAAACATCTATCTCCCTCCTTACCGACCCTAACTTGAGGGTCACAGAACCACGCCCTATGATCGGGGCCGTTACCCCGGTAGCAAGCTGCAAACTATAATTTTGCAGGCGCTGGATCTTATCCCAGCCACCTGCGCTCGAATCAAGGACCACAGGGCTGATGATCGTGGCGCTAGCTCCTGTGTCCACTACGGCGTCTACCCCCACGCCGGCAATTTTGCATCTAATTGTCAGGCTACCGGTTCCAATTTGGCCACAATAAATGACCTGTCGCGTCAATGAGGGCTCTCCTCCATCCTCTGCTGCCGAACACCGCCCTACGTGCCCGACACCTTCTAGTTTCCCGGGGTCTGGCGGGGGGGTGTCTGGGGTCGGCTAACCCGCTCCCCCCTGGGCGGAGTTGAGGACCTCAACTGCCGGGGATCATCCCGGCGCGCGTTTCGACAGTGCCGCGCCAGGTGACCCAGGCGGTTGCAGGTATAGCACCTCACCTGATAAGGTGCTTGCCTCCGGAATTCCAAATTCCCCCCCCTGTAGGTCCGAATTGGATTACCCGCTCGTGGTCCACCGCGGGCCACCTCCGGGGCCGCCTGCCATGGTCCAGGTCCCGCCAGGCGCTGGTCCACCAGCCTCCGGACCATGCCCGCCAGGTCAGGACCCACGTCGGGGGCGGGCCCCCTAAGGGGTCCGCCCTCCATCGGGGGTCCCATCTGGCGGACCGCCATTGCGAGACGCTCGCCCCCCCGGGCCAGGGGCCTCGCTGCTTCCCAACGGGCCGCAGCGTCAGCCGCCTGGCTCAGAGTCTGCGGGCGCCACATGGCGAGCTGTTGCCGGAGCTCAATATCCGGGAGGGCCTGGATAAAATGGTCCAGCGCCAGGCTTTCCCGGGAATCCGCTGCCATGCTAGCATGTGCGATCCCCACTGCGCGGCGAATGTCGTGGGCAAGTTCCCCGATGGCTTCCTGGGGCTTGCGCTTTCGCAGCGCGAGCTGAGCTTTAACAAGCTCGCTCTGCTGTTCTATTCCAAATCGATTAATTAGGGCGTCGCGGAGGGCTGGCAGGGTGAGAGCACCCGCTGGTAATGCCGTCAGCACCTCCGCCGCCGCGCCGCGCAATGCGGCCACCAGGTGTACTCCACCTTCGTCCTCACCC
>NW_027617071.1:0-7500 GCF_964187855.1 Myxine glutinosa | reverse complement strand
CTCTCCCTGCCAATCCATTGGCCAACTTACACTATGGGTTCTAAAAACCAATTCCCATTGACCAAACTGTGGTGCTTCTCAATTTGGGGTCTCACTCCCCCGATTCATCTCCCGGTGCCCTTGCACAATTTCTGGGCTGTGACGTGTAGCTCTCCCAGCAGGTCTACCCACCTGCACACCTCCACCACTGTAGTTGCCACCCCGAGCTTACCTAGCTCCTCACCCTAACCTAACTAACTGGGAAGGCCCCTCCTGGCTCTGTCACCCCTTGGTGCCCTCTGGCACTGGGCTACCCGGGTCCGTCCTCCGGATCCTCGGGCCCCATCCACAACAACTCTACCGGCTCCCAGAGCCCACCTGCGGCCTCACCTGGCCGACATCCTCACAGTGGTGGAGTGCCCAAACCAACTACACACACTAACAGGCTACACGCCCAGCCATTTCCACAACACTAATGCACCCATCCAAACATCATTCTTCCACCCGCACCACAGATGCCAATATCCAACCACAATTTACCTATACCCTCTACCTAACACTTACACTACCCGCCCCGGGTATTCGTGATGGGGGTCTATCCTTCCCCCATTCACACCTTCGCACCATCCACTCCACTCCATTGTTTCCATCATACTCACTCCACGACCATCCATTCCAATACTCCATATACTCCACACTCCAGGTAATCCATACAATCATTCTCCATTCACCTGTAGTTGCACACCTGTGCAATCATACCTGGTGCCACCTGCACCCTCCTCCTCTTCCTGGACCATTTGGTCAACACAATACTCATCACCATCACTCACTCAAACACTGCTCCATACACCTGTTCAGTTGCACACCTGTGCAATCACACCTGTTCAATCACACCTGTTCACCATACACTTCCAATCCTCAAACACACGGCATCATCTCAGCTAACTACTCCCCTCTGAAACTTGCGCTTCCCAGTCGCCCCTTTAAACGATTGCGCTCCCACGTCATTATCATCCACTCTACTCTACCTGCGTCCCCACTACAGGTGTCATTGTCACAACCTAACCTTAACGTCACCTAAGGTCATCTCTCTAGATCCCTACACACGATATATCCTAACCCTCCCGGGCTAGTTTTCACTGCCATCAACCCCATAAACTAGTGCTCCTTTGCCCCCCGCTGTGAGGGATGGTGGATTGGCCATCCCATCACATGGGGCATCTCTTACTATAAATTTTGCTTACCAAATTCCAACAAATCAAAAATTTGCCAATCTGCCAATCACTGTACCATTACCAATCATCACTCTGCCAATCCTTTGCCAATCATCAATTTTGTTTTTCTAATTTCGGGGCCAAAACACTATCTTCGTCATCACAGTCGACTTACTAGTGCCTCTCGGTGCGCCAATTTACTTCCAGAGCTCGGCTTCGTAAAGCCGAGCAATGAATGCGGGTTGTTTGGTGCCAGCGGCTGGATACGTCCCGCATTCGGTGCAGGGACGGGGGCTTACCCGGGCCGAGATCCCACGCACCATCTCGGCACAGAGCCGTCCAATGGCCCGATCTCGACCTGCCGGAACGTCTCAACAAAAAGGGGTCGCCATGACGACCCTTCCTATCGGGCTGCCCGCTCCGCCTAGTGGAGCACGGATGCGGCCGTTCAAAGCGATGCCCAGCGTGGATCGCGTACGGCGGTCCTTTCGAACCCGCCGTGGTTCGGATCCCCGCTGGTCCTCGCGGCACGCGAAACCCGGCACGCACCGAGGGCCCGATTCGGCTACAAGTCGCTCTAAACCGCTAACCCGGTTACCGTCGATGCCTCACCTGCATGCTTACACCCCGCAGCCCGTTCCTTGCTCATACATCCAGCTGTTCCCATGCTCCTCGTCATTGCACCTTCTCTTCCACACCCAGGTACACTCATTCCGCTCACAGACTTGGTCACACACCTGACCACCGAACACCTTGGCACACATTCGTCGCTCGCACACCTCACCAACACACCTCTTCGCGCCCCCTTCTCGGTCACCTCCTCTGTGATTCTCGGTCATGGTTCTCGGTTCTCGGTCACGCAGGGCCCCATTTGCAGGAAAAAAAGGTTCGAATCCACCAGCGGCGCTGCTACGGTCGCGGGCGCCGTGGCCATGTGCGAGGCGCCATTCTGCGCGCCCCGTAACCTTGTGCGCGAGAGCGCCATTTTGTGCGCCTGATACCCCCTCAACCACATTGCCTATGTTCTCCTCCTCCCTTTCCTCCACATACATTTCCCCGAGGTCCTGGGTCGATTCCACCCCGCTTATCTCTCCCACCGGCATCCCGTCGCCTTGACCAGCCATGGCGCGATTTCAAAATTCGGGTTTTGCTTTACAACACAAATTTTCAGCAGCTCGTAATTTTGAGCGCGTTAAGCGTGCTTCGGGCCTCGTATCTCACTCCCCGACACCAATTTGTTACGGTCCGCGGATTAGGATGTTATTTTTACTGAGCGGAGGTATAACCGCGGCCGAACTGTTCTTCCCCGATTCACCCGATTTACCCAACGTTGGCCGTATCGCACCACAGCTACTCAATCTGGAAAACTCTAAAGCGACCGAATGCAAAGAGGAAGAAGACGTACAGAAGAGTAACGGGATTTATTACTATTTACACACATAAGCAAAAAGAGCAGTCACGATTATGTACAGGGACATGAGACGCAGGTGACACAGTGAATTCCTTATACAAGCTTAATTACCTACCCAGGACAGAACAAACAAAGACGACTCACACGGGGAATTGCAGAGTGGATTGGCTGGAAGGAGGTGTGTGGCTGGAGGGGGAGGACGGCACGGAGCTGGCTGGAGCTTGATCCCGCACGGACGTCGGGCTGGACCTCGACGGCCGCTGATGCACCGATCCTGTCGTGTGCGCGGGATCACGGGTCGGATCACGGTCGGAGCCGACGCGCTGGTGGGGGGTCTGGCGTGACGGGTTCTCTCCTCTTTCTTTTGTCCAACCACTCTTTCTCCAACGCAACCACTCAACACAACCACTGACCACCCCTGACGACCAACTCAGCTCTCGTCATGGACCTCTCTTTTCAGACTCATCTCCTTGTCTCAGTAAAAGCGCATCTCTCTTGGGGGCGTCTCACATGGGTTATATATAGCCCCACCCTTGAACCTTTGCGAACCTCCCCGAAACGCTCTTCCTCCGCCCTCTCAAACCAAACCCCTCGTGCTCGGTTGGTTGTTCGGGGCTGGCTCACTCCTCCCCTCTATGACGAGGTGGAGACACGCCCTTCTTTCCAACCCTGCCTCGTGGCCAATGGTGGTTGAAGAAAACCGCCCAAAATGCAGTTGGCCATTGAAATGAAATGAAAGGGGATCTACTCTTATTTCACTTGGTGCAATGGAGTATTTAAATTAATGGGAGACACGGCCTTACCCTAAGACACATAATAAGATATAAGCTACTGAACAAGGGTTTTATCGGGTCCTGCAATGTGGTGTTTCATGGAATAACTACCGAGACACCCTTTGACCTTTACACTACGGAGGTATTTACAAGGATCATGACATTTACAAAGGGTGATCTTTACAACAATTTACACTACAACAACAAAAAAAAAAAAACCATTCTCATATCCACAACAATATATATATATATATATATATATATGTATAATTGTATATATATATGTATATATATATATATATTGTTACGGACACGACTTAGATGTTGCTTGACCGAGCGGAATGGCCGCCGTGTTCGCACAGTTTACCCCCCGATTAGAACCCTATCCCGCCCGATTCCACTCGAACGTTGGCCAAATCGCGCGATGCTAAATCAATGAAGGAAAGGACACAACGGCTGGGATTAATGCAACGACACAAGGGGTACAGTTCTCAAGACCTCCGGAGGAGGATATAATATTGGTGATGCCGAAACGGGTAGATTACACGGCAAGAGGTAAAGCACAGCAAGATGGGCACTTAGGCACAGTCTTATCTTAATCCCGACAGACCACAGACAAACGGGACAAGACTGACTTACACGGGGATTGATGGCAAGGAAGGGCAGGCAGTCGATAGCACAAGGTGCACCTTGGCTCAGGGGCAGAATCGACCCGGTCCGGTCCAGAGATGCGGGGAGGTATCGTCGCGCTGGAGGTGGCGTCCTTTTCTCTCCAAGCTGAGGCGCATCTGACGTCACCTCCCTCTTCCTGCGCATGTCCAGCGGGGAGTGACACGCCCTCGGCTCGTTAGCTCCGCCCCAGATGGAATCGGTCCGCCGCTTCTTATTGGGTGCGGGGGGTTACCGGGCGCCGCCCTTGACGAGGAGCTGACAGTGAGCCCCTGCGTGGTAACCCCGTCGGAGCACATGTTCAATGGCGGCTAACCAAGCCGGAGTGAGGACGCACACTCCCCGCGCCGCTGCCGCTGTTGTTGTTGTTGTGGTTGTAGTTCCATGAGGAAGAGCTGCGGGGAGGTATTGGGAGGTCCTAAACTTTCTAACGGTGCCATACAATCACATTCTGGTGCAACGAAGAGTCAGAATTAATGGAAACGAGTCCTTAACTGACATAGACTAAGAATAACTAGCAAGATGTCCTATAGTTGTCTACGTGAGATGCGGTGAACCTGGGTGCGACATTTAATGGGGGAAATAGGGGAAGGTCGGTTCTACAGAGTGTTGTTTACAGACAATGGGACTAGGGAATGGGGGATTGGGGATAGTTGGGGAGTATTGGGGAAATAGGGGAATATTTACAAGCGGATATGGATGGAGGCCAAATCCCATATCCGCAACAATATATATATATATATATATATATATATATATATATATATATATATATATAAATATAAAACACAGTTTGTGTGTGTGTGTGTAATGTTACCGATAGGCTCCTAAACGGAGAGGCTTACGTGCTTGATATTTGACATAGACATGGCCATTGAGCGTGGGACGAACATGGCCGAACTCAAAATATTTGACGATCCATATTTTTTATTCATATTTACCTCAGCGCATTTCAGCGAATTACCCGCTAATCTCAGCCGGTTCCAGAGCAGCTCGCTGATTTGCTCAGAGCGATCACGTGATGTTCCATTCCCGCCGCCAGACTGATTCGCTCAGAGCGATCACGTGATGTTCCATCCCGTCACACGTCACTTCACCTTTTATGCGATCGTGTTTTGTATCGATTTTGTGCGATATGAATTAAATTTCTTTGAAACAGCTGTGAAACGTCTTTCCACAACCCTTCCGTAACCGATTGGAGCAGTTTCTTGCCGCACAAAACGAGATCCGCGAAGCGAGTTGTTCGAGTCGTGCTGACCAAGATGGCGACACGGCAGCTTCACTTTTCACGGAGTATGAGCGTTCTCTATATTTTCAATTCAGTGCGCCCGTGATTTGTGGCATAGACATGACCATTGGGCCTTCACGGTGTAATTTGTGCGAGACTTTTGTCCGAGTGAGCTTGAGTCGAGAGGGCGAATGTACGGGTTGGGAATGTACGGGTCTCCCTTCCCCCGCCCGGCAACGCCGGTACTGGAGGACGTCACAGGATCGGTGTCTCCAAAATCCGCTTCGTGCTGTTGCGAATATGCAGGACTATGTCTGATTGTTGTGCTGCTCTCCGACCATGAGAACTGCAACGTCATTGTTGACTGGCCATCCCCTTCCCTCCCCCTTCCCCCTCCCCCCTCCATCCCCCCTTCCCTTCCCCCTCCCCCCTACCCCCTCCACCCTACCCCTCCCCCTCCACCCTAGCCCCTCCACCCTACCCCTCCCCTTCTCCCCCCCTCCATTTTCCCCCTCCCCTCCCCCTCCCTTTTCCCCCTCCCCTCCCCTCCCTTTTCCCCCTCCCCCTCCCCCTCCCTTTCCCCCTCCCCCTCCCTTCCCCCTCCACCCTACCCCTCCCCTTCTCCCCTCCCCCTCCCTTTTCCCCCTCCCCTCCCCCATCCCCTCCACTCCCCCGCCCAGCAATGCCGGGTACTTCTGCCGGGTCCCCCCTCCCCCTCCCCCCTCCCCCTCCCACCCCTCCCCCTCCCCCTCCCACCCCTCCTCCCATCCCTCACCCTCCCATCCCTCACCCTCCCACCCCCTCCCCTCCCTCCCCCTCCCACCCCTCCCTCCCCCCTTCCACCCCTCCCTCCCTCCTCCCATCCCTCACACCTCCCATCCCTCACCCTCCCATCCCCCCCTCTTCCCTCCCCCCTGCCCCCTTCCCCCTTCCCCCTTCCCCTTCCCCCTCCCTCTTCCCCCTCCCCTTCCCCCCTTCCCCCTCCCTCCTCCCCTCCCCCTCCCTCCCCCCTCCCTCTTCCCCTCCCTCCTCCCCTCCATCCTCCCCTCCCCCCTCCCCTTCCCCCTCCCCTTCCCCCCTTCCCTCCCCCTCCCCCTTCCCCCCCTTCCCCCTCCCCCCTCCCCCCTCCCTCCTCCCATCCCCCCTCCCCTTCCCCCTCCCCTCCCCTCCCCCCCTCCCTCCTCCCACCCCCTCCCCTTCCCCCTCCCCTCCCCCTCCCTCCTCCCCTCCACCCCTCCCCTCCCCCTCCCCTCCCCCTCCTCCCCTTCCCCCTTCCCCCTTCCCCCCTCCCCCTTCCCCCCTCCCCCTTCCCCCCCTCCCCCTCCCCCCTCCCCCTCCCCCCTCCGGCCCCTCCCCTCCCCCCTCCCCACCCCCTCCCCCCTTCCCCCCTCCCCACCCCCTCCCCCCTTCCCCCCGGCCCCTCCCCTCCCCCTCCGGCCCCTCTCCTCCCCCCTCCGGCCCCTCCCCACCCCCCTCCACTCCCCTCCCCCCTCCCCTCCCCTCCCCCCTCCCCTCCCCCCTTCCCCCCTCCCCCTCCCCTTCCCCCTCCCCTCCCCCCTTCCCCCCTCCCCTCCCTCTTCCCCTCCCCCCTTCCCCCCTCCCCTCCCCCCTTCCCGCCTCCCCTCCCCCTCCCCCCTTCCCCCTCCCCTCCCCCCTTCCCCCTCCCCTCCCCCCTTCCCCCTCCCCTCCCCCTTCCCCCCTCCCCTCCCCCTTCCCCCTCCCCTCCCCTCCCCTCCCCCCTTCCCCCCTCCCCTCCCCCCTTCCCCCCTCCCCTCCCCCTCACACTCTTCTCCCCTCCCCCCCGTTCCCCTCCCCTCCCCTCCCCCGCCCGGCAATGCCGGGTACTTCTGCTAGTATATATATACTAGTGGGGTCACCGTGGGAATCCCACGGGCATGGACGTGTGTGACATTTCGACATATTGAGTTAGATGCTGCACCTGTTTCACACACACACACACACACACACACACACACACACACACACACACACACACACACACACACACACACACACACACACACACACACACACACACACACACACACACACACACACACACACACACACACACACACGCGCACACGCACACACACATGTACACCGACACATGCATATACACATACACACATATACACATATGGATACACACACAGACACATACACATATACACATACACACACACAGACACACACACACACACACATGCATACACATACACACAT
>NW_027617070.1:0-152055 GCF_964187855.1 Myxine glutinosa | reverse complement strand
AAAAAGTGTTTTTTCCACACTAATACAAGTGCAAAAGTGGTTTCCTGCACCAACACAAGTGCGAAAAGTGGTTTTTCAACACTAACACAAGTGCGAAAAGTGGTTTTTCAACACTAACACAAGTGCGAAAAGTGGTTTTTCAACACTAACACAAGTGCGAAAAGTGGTTTCCTGCACCAACACAAGTGCGAAAAGTGGTTTTTCAACACTAACACAAGTGCGAAAAGTGGTTTTTCAACACTAACACAAGTGCGAAAAGTGTTTTTTACACACTAATACAAGTGCAAAGGTGGTGTCCTGCACCAACACAAGTGCGAAAAGTGGTTTTTCAACACTAACACAAGTGCGAAAAGTGGTTTTTCAACACTAACACAAGTGCGAAAAGTGGTTTTTCAACACTAACACAAGTGCGAAAAGTGGTTTTTCAACACAAACACAAGTGCGAAAAGTGGTTTTTCAACACTAATACAAGTGCAAAAGTGGTTTCCTGCACCAACACAAGTGCGAAAAGTGGTTTTTCAACATGATCACAAGTGCAAAAAGTATTTTTTCCACACTAATACAAGTGCAAAAGTGGTTTCCTGCACCAACACAAGTGCGAAAAGTGGTTTTTCAACACTAACACAAGTGCGAAAAGTGGTTTTTCAACACTAACACAAGTGCGAAAAGTGGTTTTTCAACACTAATACAAGTGCAAAAGTGGTTTCCTGCACCAACACAAGTGCGAAAAGTGGTTTTTCAACACGATCACAAGTGCAAAAAGTATTTTTTCCACACTAATACAAGTGCAAAAGTGGTTTCCTGCACCAACACAGGTGCGAAAAGTGGTTTTTCAACACTAACACAAGTGCGAAAAGTGGTTTTTCAACACTAACACAAGTGCGAAAAGTGGTTTTTCAACACTAACACAAGTGCGAAAAGTGGTTTCCTGCACCAACACAAGTGCGAAAAGTGGTTTTTCAACACTAACACAAGTGCGAAAAGTGGTTTTTCAATACTAACACAAGTGCGAAAAGTGTTTTTTCCACACTAATACAAGTGCAAAGGTAGTTTCCTGCACCAACACAAGTGCGAAAAGTGGTTTTTCAACACTAACACAAGTGCGAAAAGTGGTTTTTCAACACTAACACAAGTGCGAAAAGTGGTTTTTCCACACTAATACAAGTGCAAAAGTGGTTTCCTGCAACAACACAAGTGCGAAAAGTGGTTTTTCAATACTAACGCAAGTGCGAAAAGTGGTTTTTCAACTCTATCACAAGTGCAAAAAGTGTTTTTTCCACACTAATACAAGTGCAAAAGTGGTTTCCTGCACCAACACAAGTGCGAAAAGTGGTTTTTCAACACTAACACAAGTGCGAAAAGTGGTTTTTCAACACTATCACAAGTGCAAAAAGTGTTTTTCCACACTAATACAAGTGCAAAAGTGGTTTCCTGCACCAACACAAGTGCGAAAAGTGGTTTTTCAACACTAACACAAGTGCGAAAAGTAGTTTTTCAACACTAACACAAGTGCGAAAAGTGGTTTCCTGCACCAACACAAGTGCTAAAAGTGGTTTTTCAACACTAACACAAGTGCGAAAAGTGGTTTTTCAACACTAACACAAGTGCGAAAAGTGGTTTTTCCACACTAATACAAGTGCAAAAGTGGTTTCCTGCACCAACACAAGTGCGAAAAGTGGTTTTTCAACACTAACACAAGTGCGAAAAGTGGTTTTTCAACACTATCACAAGTGCAAAAAGTGTTTTTTCCACACTAATACAAGTGCAAAACTGGTTTCCTGCACCAACACAAGTGCGAAAAGTGGTTTTTCAACACTAACACAAGTGCGAAAAGTGGTTTTTCAACATTAACACAAGTGCGAAAAGTGGTTTTTCCACACTAATACAAGTGCAAAAGTGGTTTCCTGCACCAACACAAGTGCGAAAAGTAGTTTTTCAACACTAACACAAGTGCGAAAAGTGGTTTTTCAACACTAATACAAGTGCAAAAGTGGTTTCCTGCACCAACACAAGTGCGAAAAGTGTTTTTTCCACACTAATACAAGTGCAAAAGTGGTTTCCTGCACCAACACAAGTGCGAAAAGTGGTTTTTCAACACTAACACAAGTGCGAAAAGTGGTTTTTCAACACTAACACAAGTGCGAAAAGTGTTTTTTCCACACTAATACAAGTGCAAAGGTAGTTTCCTGCACCAACACAAGTGCGAAAAGTGGTTTTTCAACACTAACACAAGTGCGAAAAGTGGTTTTTCAACACTAACACAAGTGCGAAAAGTGGTTTTTCCACACTAATACAAGTGCAAAAGTGGTTTCCTGCAACAACACAAGTGCGAAAAGTGGTTTTTCAATACTAATGCAAGTGCGAAAAGTGGTTTTTCAACTCTATCACAAGTGCAAAAAGTGTTTTTTCCACAATAATACAAGTGCAAAAGTGGTTTCCTGCACCAACACAAGTGCGAAAAGTGGTTTTTCAACACTAACACAAGTGCGAAAAGTGGTTTTTCAACACTATCACAAGTGCAAAAAGTGTTTTTTCCACAGTAATACAAGTGCAAAAGTGGTTTCCTGCACCAACACAAGTGCGAAAAGTGGTTTTTCAACACTAACACAAGTGCGAAAAGTAGTTTTTCAACACTAACACAAGTGCGAAAAGTGGTTTCCTGCACCAACACAAGTGCTAAAAGTGGTTTTTCAACACTAACACAAGTGCGAAAAGTGGTTTTTCAACACTAACACAAGTGCGAAAAGTGGTTTTTCCACACTAATACAAGTGCAAAAGTGGTTTCCTGCACCAACACAAGTGCGAAAAGTGGTTTTTCAACACTAACACAAGTGCGAAAAGTGGTTTTTCAACACTATCACAAGTGCAAAAAGTGTTTTTTCCACACTAATACAAGTGCAAAACTGGTTTCCTGCACCAACACAAGTGCGAAAAGTGGTTTTTCAACACTAACACAAGTGCGAAAAGTGGTTTTTCAACACTAACACAAGTGTGAAAAGTGGTTTTTCAACACTAACACAAGTGCGAAAAGTGTTTTTTCCACACTAATACAAGTGCAAAAGTGGTTTCCTGCACCAACGCAAGTGCGAAAAGTGGTTTTTCAACACTATCACAAGTGCAAAAAGTGTTTTTTTCCACACTAATACAAGTGCAAAAGTGGTTTCCTGCACCAACACAAGTGCGAAAAGTGGTTTTTCAACACTAACACAAGTGCGAAAAGTGGTTTTCAACACTAACACAAGTGCGAAAAGTGGTTTTTCAACACTAACACAAGTGCGAAAAGTGGTTTCCTGCACCAACACAAGTGCGAAAAGTGGTTTTTCAACACCAACACAAGTGCGAAAAGTGGTTTTTCAACACTAACACAAGTGCGAAAAGTGTTTTTTCCACACTAATACAAGTGCAAAAGTGGTTTCCTGCACCAACACAAGTGCGAAAAGTGTTTTTTTCCACACTAATACAAGTGCAAAAGTGGTTTTCCTGCACCAACACAAGTGCGAAAAGTGGTTTTTCAACACTATCACAAGTGCAAAAAGTGTTTTTTCCACACTAATACAAGTGCAAAAGTGGTTTCCTGCACCAACACAAGTGCGAAAAGTAGTTTTTCAACACTAACACAAGTGCGAAAAGTGGTTTTTCAACACTAACACAAGTGTGAAAAGTGGTTTTTCAACACTAACACAAGTGCGAAAAGTGGTTTCCTGCACCAACACATGTGCGAAAAGTGGTTTTTCAACACTAACACAAGTGCGAAAAGTGGTTTTTCAACACTAACACATGTGCGAAAAGTGTTTTTTCCACACTAATACAAGTGCAAAAGTGGTTTCCTGCACCAACACAAGTGCGAAAAGTGGTTTTTCAACACTAACACAAGTGCGAAAAGTGGTTTTTCAACACTTACACAAGTGCGAAAAGTGTTTTTTCCACATTAATACAAGTGCAAAAGGGGTTTCCTGCACCAACACAAGTGCGAAAAGTGGTTTTTCAACACTAACACAAGTGCAAAAAGTGGTTTTTCAACACTAACACAAGTGCGAAAAGTGGTTTTTCCACACTAATACAAGTGCAAAAGTGGTTTCCTGCACCAACACAAGTGCGAAAAGTAGTTTTTCAACACTAACACATGTGCGAAAAGTGGTTTTTCAACACTAATACAAGTGCAAAAGTGGTTTCCTGCACCAACACAAGTGCGAAAGTGTTTTTTCCACACTAATACAAGTGCAAAAGTGGTTTCCTGCACCAACACAAGTGCGAAAAGTGGTTTTTCAACACTATCACAAGTGCAAAAAGTGTTTTTTTCCACACTAATACAAGTGCAAAAGTGGTTTCCTGCACCAACACAAGTGCGAAAAGTGGTTTTTCAACACTAACACAAGTGCGAAAAGTGGTTTTTCAACACTAACACAAGTGCGAAAAGTGGTTTCCTGCACCAACACAAGTGCGAAAAGTGGTTTTTCAACACTAACACAAGTGCGAAAAGTGGTTTTTCAACACTAACACAAGTGCGAAAAGTGTTTTTTCCACACTAATACAAGTGCAAAAGTGGTTTCCTGCACCAACACAAGTGCGAAAAGTGGTTTTTCAACACTAACACAAGTGCGAAAAGTGGTTTTTGAACACTAACACAAGTCTGAAAAGTGGTTTTTCCACACTAATACAAGTGCAAAAGTGGTTTCCTGCACCAACACAAGTGCGAAAAGTGGTTTTTCAACACTAACACAAGTGCGAAAAGTGGTTTTTCAACACTATCACAAGTGCAAAAGGTGTTTTTTCCACACTAATACAAGTGCAAAAGTGGTTTCCTGCACCAACACAAGTGCGAAAAGTGGTTTTTCAACACTAACACAAGTGCGAAAAGTGGTTTTTCAACACTAACACAAGTGCGAAAAGTGTTTTTTCCACACTAATACAAGTGCAAAAGTGGTTTCCTGCACCAACACAAGTGCGAAAAGTGGTTTTTCAACACTAACACAAGTGCGAAAAGTGGTTTTTCAACACTAACACAAGTGCGAAAAGTGGTTTTTCCACACGAATACAAGTGCAAAGGTGGTTTCCTGCACCAACACAAGTGCGAAAAGTGGTTTTTCAACACTAACACAAGTGCGAAAAGTGGTTTTTCAACACTAACACAAGTGCGAAAAGTGGTTTTTCCACACTAATACAAGTGCAAAAGTGGTTTCCTGCACCAACACAAGTGCGAAAAGTGGTTTTTCGACACTAACGCAAGTGCAAAAAGTGGTTTTTCAACTCTATCACAAGTGCAAAAAGTGTTTTTTCCACACTAATACAAGTGCAAAAGTGGTTTCCTGCACCAACACGAGTGCGAAAAGTGGTTTTTCAACACTAACACAAGTGCGAAAAGTGGTTTTTCAACACTAACACAATTGCGAAAAGTGGTTTTTCCACACTAATACAAGTGCAAAAGTGGTTTCCTGCACAAACACAAGTGCGAAAAGTGGTTTTTCAACACTAACACAAGTGCGAAAAGTGGTTTTTCAACACTAACACAAGTGCGAAAAGTGGTTTTTCCACACTAATACAAGTGCTAAAGTGGTTTCCTGCACAAACACAAGTGCGAAAAGTGGTTTTTCAACACTAACACAAGTGCGAAAAGTGGTTTTTCAACACTATCACAAGTGCAAAAAGTGTTTTTTCCACTCTAATACAAGTGCAAAAGTGGTTTCCTGCACCAACACAAGTGCGAAAAGTGGTTTTTCAACACTATCACAAGTGCAAAAAGTGTTTTTTCCACACTAATACAAGTGCAAAAGTGGTTTCCTGCACCAACACAAGTGCGAAAAGTGGTTTTTCAACACTAACACAAGTGCGAAAAGTGGTTTTTCAACACTAACACAAGTGCGAAAAGTGGTTTTTCAACACTAACACAAGTGCGAAAAGTGGTTTCCTGCACCAACACAAGTGCGAAAAGTGGTTTTTCAACACTAACACAAGTGCGAAAAGTGGTTTTTCAACACTAACACAAGTGCGAAAAGTGTTTTTTACACACTAATACAAGTGCAAAGGTGGTGTCCTGCACCAACACAAGTGCGAAAAGTGGTTTTTCAACACTAACACAAGTGCGAAAAGTGGTTTTTCAACACTAACACAAGTGCGAAAAGTGGTTTTTCAACACTAACACAAGTGCGAAAAGTGGTTTTTCAACACAAACACAAGTGCGAAAAGTGGTTTTTCAACACTAATACAAGTGCAAAAGTGGTTTCCTGCACCAACACAAGTGCGAAAAGTGGTTTTTCAACATGATCACAAGTGCAAAAAGTATTTTTTCCACACTAATACAAGTGCAAAAGTGGTTTCCTGCACCAACACAAGTGCGAAAAGTGGTTTTTCAACACTAACACAAGTGCGAAAAGTGGTTTTTCAACACTAACACAAGTGCGAAAAGTGGTTTTTCAACACTAATACAAGTGCAAAAGTGGTTTCCTGCACCAACACAAGTGCGAAAAGTGGTTTTTCAACACGATCACAAGTGCAAAAAGTATTTTTTCCACACTAATACAAGTGCAAAAGTGGTTTCCTGCACCAACACAGGTGCGAAAAGTGGTTTTTCAACACTAACACAAGTGCGAAAAGTGGTTTTTCAACACTAACACAAGTGCGAAAAGTGGTTTTTCAACACTAACACAAGTGCGAAAAGTGGTTTCCTGCACCAACACAAGTGCAAAAAGTGGTTTTTCAACACTAACACAAGTGCGAAAAGTGGTTTTTCAATACTAACACAAGTGCGAAAAGTGTTTTTTCCACACTAATACAAGTGCAAAGGTAGTTTCCTGCACCAACACAAGTGCGAAAAGTGGTTTTTCAACACTAACACAAGTGCGAAAAGTGGTTTTTCAACACTAACACAAGTGCGAAAAGTGGTTTTTCCACACTAATACAAGTGCAAAAGTGGTTTCCTGCAACAACACAAGTGCGAAAAGTGGTTTTTCAATACTAACGCAAGTGCGAAAAGTGGTTTTTCAACTCTATCACAAGTGCAAAAAGTGTTTTTTCCACACTAATACAAGTGCAAAAGTGGTTTCCTGCACCAACACAAGTGCGAAAAGTGGTTTTTCAACACTAACACAAGTGCGAAAAGTGGTTTTTCAACACTATCACAAGTGCAAAAAGTGTTTTTCCACACTAATACAAGTGCAAAAGTGGTTTCCTGCACCAACACAAGTGCGAAAAGTGGTTTTTCAACACTAACACAAGTGCGAAAAGTAGTTTTTCAACACTAACACAAGTGCGAAAAGTGGTTTCCTGCACCAACACAAGTGCTAAAAGTGGTTTTTCAACACTAACACAAGTGCGAAAAGTGGTTTTTCAACACTAACACAAGTGCGAAAAGTGGTTTTTCCACACTAATACAAGTGCAAAAGTGGTTTCCTGCACCAACACAAGTGCGAAAAGTGGTTTTTCAACACTAACACAAGTGCGAAAAGTGGTTTTTCAACACTATCACAAGTGCAAAAAGTGTTTTTTCCACACTAATACAAGTGCAAAACTGGTTTCCTGCACCAACACAAGTGCGAAAAGTGGTTTTTCAACACTAACACAAGTGCGAAAAGTGGTTTTTCAACATTAACACAAGTGCGAAAAGTGGTTTTTCCACACTAATACAAGTGCAAAAGTGGTTTCCTGCACCAACACAAGTGCGAAAAGTAGTTTTTCAACACTAACACAAGTGCGAAAAGTGGTTTTTCAACACTAATACAAGTGCAAAAGTGGTTTCCTGCACCAACACAAGTGCGAAAAGTGTTTTTTCCACACTAATACAAGTGCAAAAGTGGTTTCCTGCACCAACACAAGTGCGAAAAGTGGTTTTTCAACACTAACACAAGTGCGAAAAGTGGTTTTTCAACACTAACACAAGTGCGAAAAGTGTTTTTTCCACACTAATACAAGTGCAAAGGTAGTTTCCTGCACCAACACAAGTGCGAAAAGTGGTTTTTCAACACTAACACAAGTGCGAAAAGTGGTTTTTCAACACTAACACAAGTGCGAAAAGTGGTTTTTCCACACTAATACAAGTGCAAAAGTGGTTTCCTGCAACAACACAAGTGCGAAAAGTGGTTTTTCAATACTAATGCAAGTGCGAAAAGTGGTTTTTCAACTCTATCACAAGTGCAAAAAGTGTTTTTTCCACAATAATACAAGTGCAAAAGTGGTTTCCTGCACCAACACAAATGCGAAAAGTGGTTTTTCAACACTAACACAAGTGCGAAAAGTGGTTTTTCAACACTATCACAAGTGCAAAAAGTGTTTTTTCCACAGTAATACAAGTGCAAAAGTGGTTTCCTGCACCAACACAAGTGCAAAAAGTGGTTTTTCAACACTAACACAAGTGCGAAAAGTAGTTTTTCAACACTAACACAAGTGCGAAAAGTGGTTTCCTGCACCAACACAAGTGCTAAAAGTGGTTTTTCAACACTAACACAAGTGCGAAAAGTGGTTTTTCAACACTAACACAAGTGCGAAAAGTGGTTTTTCCACACTAATACAAGTGCAAAAGTGGTTTCCTGCACCAACACAAGTGCGAAAAGTGGTTTTTCAACACTAACACAAGTGCGAAAAGTGGTTTTTCAACACTATCACAAGTGCAAAAAGTGTTTTTTCCACACTAATACAAGTGCAAAACTGGTTTCCTGCACCAACACAAGTGCGAAAAGTGGTTTTTCAACACTAACACAAGTGCGAAAAGTGGTTTTTCAACACTAACACAAGTGTGAAAAGTGGTTTTTCAACACTAACACAAGTGCGAAAAGTGTTTTTTTCCACACTAATACAAGTGCAAAAGTGGTTTCCTGCACCAACGCAAGTGCGAAAAGTGGTTTTTCAACACTATCACAAGTGCAAAAAGTGTTTTTTCCACACTAATACAAGTGCAAAAGTGGTTTCCTGCACCAACACAAGTGCGAAAAGTGGTTTTTCAACACTAACACAAGTGCGAAAAGTGGTTTTTCAACACTAACACAAGTGCGAAAAGTGGTTTTTCAACACTAACACAAGTGCGAAAAGTGGTTTCCTGCACCAACACAAGTGCGAAAAGTGGTTTTTCAACACCAACACAAGTGCGAAAAGTGGTTTTTCAACACTAACACAAGTGCGAAAAGTGTTTTTTCCACACTAATACAAGTGCAAAAGTGGTTTCCTGCACCAACACAAGTGCGAAAAGTGTTTTTTCCACACTAATACAAGTGCAAAAGTGGTTTTCCTGCACCAACACAAGTGCGAAAAGTGGTTTTTCAACACTATCACAAGTGCAAAAAGTGTTTTTTCCACACTAATACAAGTGCAAAAGTGGTTTCCTGCACCAACACAAGTGCGAAAAGTAGTTTTTCAACACTAACACAAGTGCGAAAAGTGGTTTTTCAACACTAACACAAGTGCGAAAAGTAGTTTTTCAACACTAACACAAGTGCGAAAAGTGGTTTCCTGCACCAACACAAGTGCTAAAAGTGGTTTTTCAACACTAACACAAGTGCGAAAAGTGGTTTTTCAACACTAACACAAGTGCGAAAAGTGGTTTTTCCACACTAATACAAGTGCAAAAGTGGTTTCCTGCACCAACACAAGTGCGAAAAGTGTTTTTTCCACACTAATACAAGTGCAAAAGTGGTTTTCCTGAACCAACACAAGTGCGAAAAGTGGTTTTTCAACACTATCACAAGTGCAAAAAGTGTTTTTTCCACACTAATACAAGTGCAAAAGTGGTTTCCTGCACCAACACAAGTGCGAAAAGTGGTTTTTCAACACTAACACAAGTGTGGAAAGTGGTTTTTCAACACTAACACAAGTGCGAAAAGTGGTTTCCTGCACCAACACAAGTGCGAAAAGTGGTTTTTCAACACTAACACAAGTGCGAAAAGTGGTTTTTCAACACTAACACATGTGCGAAAAGTGTTTTTTCCACACTAATACAAGTGAAAAAGTGGTTTCCTGCACCAACACAAGTGCGAAAAGTGGTTTTTCAACACTAACACAAGTGCGAAAAGTGGTTTTTCAACACTTACACAAGTGCAAAAAGTGTTTTTTCCACATTAATACAAGTGCAAAAGGGGTTTCCTGCACCAACACAAGTGCGAAAAGTGGTTTTTCAACACTAACGCAAGTGCGAAAAGTGGTTTTTCAACTCTATCACAAGTGCAAAAAGTGTTTTTTCCACACTAATACAAGTGCAAAAGTGGTTTCCTGCACCAACACGAGTGCGAAAAGTGGTTTTTCAACACTAACACAAGTGCGAAAAGTGGTTTTTCAACACTAACACAATTGCGAAAAGTGTTTTTTCCACACTAATACAAGTGCAAAAGTGGTTTCCTGCACAAACACAAGTGCGAAAAGTGGTTTTTCAACACTAACACAAGTGCGAAAAGTGGTTTTTCAACACTAACACAAGTGCGAAAAGTGGTTTTTCCACACTAATACAAGTGCTAAAGTGGTTTCCTGCACAAACACAAGTGCGAAAAGTGGTTTTTCAACACTAACACAAGTGCGAAAAGTGGTTTTTCAACACTATCACAAGTGCAAAAAGTGTTTTTTCCACACTAATACAAGTGCAAAAGTGGTTTCCTGCACCAACACAAGTGCGAAAAGTAGTTTTTCAACACCATCACAAGTGCAAAAAGTGTTTTTTCCACTCTAATACAAGTGCAAAAGTGGTTTCCTGCACCAACACAAGTGCGAAAAGTGGTTTTTCAACACTATCACAAGTGCAAAAAGTGTTTTTTCCACACTAATACAAGTGCAAAAGTGGTTTCCTGCACCAACACAAGTGCGAAAAGTGGTTTTTCAACACTAACAAAGTGCGAAAAGTGGTTTTTCAACACTAACACAAGTGCGAAAAGTGGTTTTTCAACACTAACACAAGTGCGAAAAGTGGTTTCCTGCACCAACACAAGTGCGAAAAGTGGTTTTTCTACACTAACACAAGTGCGAAAAGTGGTTTTTCAACACTAACACAAGTGCGAAAAGTGTTTTTTCCACACTAATACAAGTGCAAAGGTGGTGTCCTGCACCAACACAAGTGCGAAAAGTGGTTTTTCAACACTAACACAAGTGCGAAAAGTGGTTTTTCAACACTAACACAAGTGCGAAAAGTGGTTTTTCAACACTAACACAAGTGCGAAAAGTGGTTTTTCAACACAAACACAAGTGCGAAAAGTGGTTTTTCAACACTAATACAAGTGCAAAAGTGGTTTCCTGCACCAACACAAGTGCGAAAAGTGGTTTTTCAACATGATCACAAGTGCAAAAAGTATTTTTTCCACACTAATACAAGTGCAAAAGTGGTTTCCTGCACCAACACAAGTGCGAAAAGTGGTTTTTCAACACTAACACAAGTGCGAAAAGTGGTTTTTCAACACTAACACAAGTGCGAAAAGTGGTTTTTCAACACTAATACAAGTGCAAAAGTGGTTTCCTGCACCAACACAAGTGCGAAAAGTGGTTTTTCAACACGATCACAAGTGCAAAAAGTATTTTTTCCACACTAATACAAGTGCAAAAGTGGTTTCCTGCACCAACACAGGTGCGAAAAGTGGTTTTTCAACACTAACACAAGTGCGAAAAGTGGTTTTTCAACACTAACACAAGTGCGAAAAGTGGTTTTTCAACACTAACACAAGTGCGAAAAGTGGTTTCCTGCACCAACACAAGTGCGAAAAGTGGTTTTTCAACACTAACACAAGTGCGAAAAGTGGTTTTTCAACACTAACACAAGTGCGAAAAGTGTTTTTTCCACACTAATACAAGTGCAAAGGTAGTTTCCTGCACCAACACAAGTGCGAAAAGTGGTTTTTCAACACTAACACAAGTGCGAAAAGTGGTTTTTCAACACTAACACAAGTGCAAAAAGTGGTTTTTCCACACTAATACAAGTGCAAAAGTGGTTTCCTGCAACAACACAAGTGCGAAAAGTGGTTTTTCAATACTAACGCAAGTGCGAAAAGTGGTTTTTCAACTCTATCACAAGTGCAAAAAGTGTTTTTTCCACACTAATACAAGTGCAAAAGTGGTTTCCTGCACCAACACAAGTGCGAAAAGTGGTTTTTCAACACTAACACAAGTGCGAAAAGTGGTTTTTCAACACTATCACAAGTGCAAAAAGTGTTTTTCCACACTAATACAAGTGCAAAAGTGGTTTCCTGCACCAACACAAGTGCGAAAAGTGTTTTTTCCACACTAATACAAGTGCAAAAGTGGTTTCCTGCACCAACACAAGTGCGAAAAGTGGTTTTTCAACACTATCACAAGTGCAAAAAGTGTTTTTTCCACACTAATACAAGTGCAAAAGTGGTTTCCTGCACCAACACAAGTGCGAAAAGTGGTTTTTCAACACTAACACAAGTGCGAAAAGTGGTTTTTCAACACTAACACAAGTGCGAAAAGTGGTTTCCTGCACCAACACAAGTGCGAAAAGTGGTTTTTCAACAATAACACAAGTGCGAAAAGTGGTTTTTCAACACTAACACAAGTGCGAAAAGTGTTTTTTCCACACTAATACAAGTGCAAAAGTGGTTTCCTGCACCAACACAAGTGCGAAAAGTGGTTTTTCAACACTAACACAAGTGCGAAAAGTGGTTTTTCAACACTAACACAAGTCTGAAAAGTGGTTTTTCCACACTAATACAAGTGCAAAAGTGGTTTCCTGCACCAACACAAGTGCGAAAAGTGGTTTTTCAACACTAACACAAGTGCGAAAAGTGGTTTTTCAACACTATCACAAGTGCAAAAGGTGTTTTTTCCACACTAATACAAGTGCAAAAGTGGTTTCCTGCACCAACACAAGTGCGAAAAGTGGTTTTTCAACACTAACACAAGTGCGAAAAGTGGTTTTTCAACACTAACACAAGTGCGAAAAGTGTTTTTTCCACACTAATACAAGTGCAAAAGTGGTTTCCTGCACCAACACAAGTGCGAAAAGTGGTTTTTCAACACTAACACAAGTGCGAAAAGTGGTTTTTCAACACTAACACAAGTGCGAAAAGTGGTTTTTCCACACGAATACAAGTGCAAAGGTGGTTTCCTGCACCAACACAAGTGCGAAAAGTGGTTTTTCAACACTAACACAAGTGCGAAAAGTGGTTTTTCAACACTAACACAAGTGCGAAAAGTGGTTTTTCCACACTAATACAAGTGCAAAAGTGGTTTCCTGCACCAACACAAGTGCGAAAAGTGGTTTTTCAACACTAACGCAAGTGCGAAAAGTGGTTTTTCAACTCTATCACAAGTGCAAAAAGTGTTTTTTCCACACTAATACAAGTGCAAAAGTGGTTTCCTGCACCAACACGAGTGCGAAAAGTGGTTTTTCAACACTAACACAAGTGCGAAAAGTGGTTTTTCAACACTAACACAATTGCGAAAAGTGTTTTTTCCACACTAATACAAGTGCAAAAGTGGTTTCCTGCACAAACACAAGTGCGAAAAGTGGTTTTTCAACACTAACACAAGTGCGAAAAGTGGTTTTTCAACACTAACACAAGTGCGAAAAGTGGTTTTTCCACACTAATACAAGTGCTAAAGTGGTTTCCTGCACAAACACAAGTGCGAAAAGTGGTTTTTCAACACTAACACAAGTGCGAAAAGTGGTTTTTCAACACTATCACAAGTGCAAAAAGTGTTTTTTCCACACTAATACAAGTGCAAAAGTGGTTTCCTGCACCAACACAAGTGCGAAAAGTAGTTTTTCAACACCATCACAAGTGCAAAAAGTGTTTTTTCCACTCTAATACAAGTGCAAAAGTGGTTTCCTGCACCAACACAAGTGCGAAAAGTGGTTTTTCAACACTATCACAAGTGCAAAAAGTGTTTTTTCCACACTAATACAAGTGCAAAAGTGGTTTCCTGCACCAACACAAGTGCGAAAAGTGGTTTTTCAACACTAACACAAGTGCGAAAAGTGGTTTTTCAACACTAACACAAGTGCGAAAAGTGGTTTTTCAACACTAACACAAGTGCGAAAAGTGGTTTCCTGCACCAACACAAGTGCGAAAAGTGGTTTTTCAACACTAACACAAGTGCGAAAAGTGGTTTTTCAACACTAACACAAGTGCGAAAAGTGTTTTTTACACACTAATACAAGTGCAAAGGTGGTGTCCTGCACCAACACAAGTGCGAAAAGTGGTTTTTCAACACTAACACAAGTGCGAAAAGTGGTTTTTCAACACTAACACAAGTGCGAAAAGTGGTTTTTCAACACTAACACAAGTGCGAAAAGTGGTTTTTCAACACAAACACAAGTGCGAAAAGTGGTTTTTCAACACTAATACAAGTGCAAAAGTGGTTTCCTGCACCAACACAAGTGCGAAAAGTGGTTTTTCAACATGATCACAAGTGCAAAAAGTATTTTTTCCACACTAATACAAGTGCAAAAGTGGTTTCCTGCACCAACACAAGTGCGAAAAGTGGTTTTTCAACACTAACACAAGTGCGAAAAGTGGTTTTTCAACACTAACACAAGTGCGAAAAGTGGTTTTTCAACACTAATACAAGTGCAAAAGTGGTTTCCTGCACCAACACAAGTGCGAAAAGTGGTTTTTCAACACGATCACAAGTGGAAAAGTATTTTTTCCACACTAATACAAGTGCAAAAGTGGTTTCCTGCACCAACACAGGTGCGAAAAGTGGTTTTTCAACACTAACACAAGTGCGAAAAGTGGTTTTTCAACACTAACACAAGTGCGAAAAGTGGTTTTTCAACACTAACACAAGTGCGAAAAGTGGTTTCCTGCACCAACACAAGTGCGAAAAGTGGTTTTTCAACACTAACACAAGTGCGAAAAGTGGTTTTTCAATACTAACACAAGTGCGAAAAGTGTTTTTTCCACACTAATACAAGTGCAAAGGTAGTTTCCTGCACCAACACAAGTGCGAAAAGTGGTTTTTCAACACTAACACAAGTGCGAAAAGTGGTTTTTCAACACTAACACAAGTGCGAAAAGTGGTTTTTCCACACTAATACAAGTGCAAAAGTGGTTTCCTGCAACAACACAAGTGCGAAAAGTGGTTTTTCAATACTAACGCAAGTGCGAAAAGTGGTTTTTCAACTCTATCACAAGTGCAAAAAGTGTTTTTTCCACACTAATACAAGTGCAAAAGTGGTTTCCTGCACCAACACAAGTGCGAAAAGTGGTTTTTCAACACTAACACAAGTGCGAAAAGTGGTTTTTCAACACTATCACAAGTGCAAAAAGTGTTTTTCCACACTAATACAAGTGCAAAAGTGGTTTCCTGCACCAACACAAGTGCGAAAAGTGGTTTTTCAACACTAACACAAGTGCGAAAAGTAGTTTTTCAACACTAACACAAGTGCGAAAAGTGGTTTCCTGCACCAACACAAGTGCTAAAAGTGGTTTTTCAACACTAACACAAGTGCGAAAAGTGGTTTTTCAACACTAACACAAGTGCGAAAAGTGGTTTTTCCACACTAATACAAGTGCAAAAGTGGTTTCCTGCACCAACACAAGTGCGAAAAGTGGTTTTTCAACACTAACACAAGTGCGAAAAGTGGTTTTTCAACACTATCACAAGTGCAAAAAGTGTTTTTTCCACACTAATACAAGTGCAAAACTGGTTTCCTGCACCAACACAAGTGCGAAAAGTGGTTTTTCAACACTAACACAAGTGCGAAAAGTGGTTTTTCAACATTAACACAAGTGCGAAAAGTGGTTTTTCCACACTAATACAAGTGCAAAAGTGGTTTCCTGCACCAACACAAGTGCGAAAAGTAGTTTTTCAACACTAACACAAGTGCGAAAAGTGGTTTTTCAACACTAATACAAGTGCAAAAGTGGTTTCCTGCACCAACACAAGTGCGAAAAGTGTTTTTTCCACACTAATACAAGTGCAAAAGTGGTTTCCTGCACCAACACAAGTGCGAAAAGTGGTTTTTCAACACTAACACAAGTGCGAAAAGTGGTTTTTCAACACTAACACAAGTGCGAAAAGTGTTTTTTCCACACTAATACAAGTGCAAAGGTAGTTTCCTGCACCAACACAAGTGCGAAAAGTGGATTTTCAACACTAACACAAGTGCGAAAAGTGGTTTTTCAACACTAACACAAGTGCGAAAAGTGGTTTTTCCACACTAATACAAGTGCAAAAGTGGTTTCCTGCAACAACACAAGTGCGAAAAGTGGTTTTTCAATACTAATGCAAGTGCGAAAAGTGGTTTTTCAACTCTATCACAAGTGCAAAAAGTGTTTTTTCCACAATAATACAAGTGCAAAAGTGGTTTCCTGCACCAACACAAGTGCGAAAAGTGGTTTTTCAACACTAACACAAGTGCGAAAAGTGGTTTTTCAACACTATCACAAGTGCAAAAAGTGTTTTTTCCACAGTAATACAAGTGCAAAAGTGGTTTCCTGCACCAACACAAGTGCGAAAAGTGGTTTTTCAACACTAACACAAGTGCGAAAAGTAGTTTTTCAACACTAACACAAGTGCGAAAAGTGGTTTCCTGCACCAACACAAGTGCTAAAAGTGGTTTTTCAACACTAACACAAGTGCGAAAAGTGGTTTTTCAACACTAACACAAGTGCGAAAAGTGGTTTTTCCACACTAATACAAGTGCAAAAGTGGTTTCCTGCACCAACACAAGTGCGAAAAGTGGTTTTTCAACACTAACACAAGTGCGAAAAGTGGTTTTTCAACACTATCACAAGTGCAAAAAGTGTTTTTTCCACACTAATACAAGTGCAAAACTGGTTTCCTGCACCAACACAAGTGCGAAAAGTGGTTTTTCAACACTAACACAAGTGCGAAAAGTGGTTTTTCAACACTAACACAAGTGTGAAAAGTGGTTTTTCAACACTAACACAAGTGCGAAAAGTGTTTTTTCCACACTAATACAAGTGCAAAAGTGGTTTCCTGCACCAACGCAAGTGCGAAAAGTGGTTTTTCAACACTATCACAAGTGCAAAAAGTGTTTTTTCCACACTAATACAAGTGCAAAAGTGGTTTCCTGCACCAACACAAGTGCGAAAAGTGGTTTTTCAACACTAACACAAGTGCGAAAAGTGGTTTTTCAACACTAACACAAGTGCGAAAAGTGGTTTTTCAACACTAACACAAGTGCGAAAAGTGGTTTCCTGCACCAACACAAGTGCGAAAAGTGGTTTTTCAACACCAACACAAGTGCGAAAAGTGGTTTTTCAACACTAACACAAGTGCGAAAAGTGTTTTTTCCACACTAATACAAGTGCAAAAGTGGTTTCCTGCACCAACACAAGTGCGAAAAGTGTTTTTTCCACACTAATACAAGTGCAAAAGTGGTTTTCCTGCACCAACACAAGTGCGAAAAGTGGTTTTTCAACACTATCACAAGTGCAAAAAGTGTTTTTTCCACACTAATACAAGTGCAAAAGTGGTTTCCTGCACCAACACAAGTGCGAAAAGTAGTTTTTCAACACTAACACAAGTGCGAAAAGTGGTTTTTCAACACTAACACAAGTGCGAAAAGTAGTTTTTCAACACTAACACAAGTGCGAAAAGTGGTTTCCTGCACCAACACAAGTGCTAAAAGTGGTTTTTCAACACTAACACAAGTGCGAAAAGTGGTTTTTCAACACTAACACAAGTGCGAAAAGTGGTTTTTCCACACTAATACAAGTGCAAAAGTGGTTTCCTGCACCAACACAAGTGCGAAAAGTGTTTTTTCCACACTAATACAAGTGCAAAAGTGGTTTTCCTGAACCAACACAAGTGCGAAAAGTGGTTTTTCAACACTATCACAAGTGCAAAAAGTGTTTTTTCCACACTAATACAAGTGCAAAAGTGGTTTCCTGCACCAACACAAGTGCGAAAAGTGGTTTTTCAACACTAACACAAGTGTGGAAAGTGGTTTTTCAACACTAACACAAGTGCGAAAAGTGGTTTCCTGCACCAACACAAGTGCGAAAAGTGGTTTTTCAACACTAACACAAGTGCGAAAAGTTGTTTTTCAACACTAACACATGTGCGAAAAGTGTTTTTTCCACACTAATACAAGTGAAAAAGTGGTTTCCTGCACCAACACAAGTGCGAAAAGTGGTTTTTCAACACTAACACAAGTGCGAAAAGTGGTTTTTCAACACTTACACAAGTGCAAAAAGTGTTTTTTCCACATTAATACAAGTGCAAAAGGGGTTTCCTGCACCAACACAAGTGCGAAAAGTGGTTTTTCAACACTAACGCAAGTGCGAAAAGTGGTTTTTCAACTCTATCACAAGTGCAAAAAGTGTTTTTTCCACACTAATACAAGTGCAAAAGTGGTTTCCTGCACCAACACGAGTGCGAAAAGTGGTTTTTCAACACTAACACAAGTGCGAAAAGTGGTTTTTCAACACTAACACAATTGCGAAAAGTGTTTTTTCCACACTAATACAAGTGCAAAAGTGGTTTCCTGCACAAACACAAGTGCGAAAAGTGGTTTTTCAACACTAACACAAGTGCGAAAAGTGGTTTTTCAACACTAACACAAGTGCGAAAAGTGGTTTTTCCACACTAATACAAGTGCTAAAGTGGTTTCCTGCACAAACACAAGTGCGAAAAGTGGTTTTTCAACACTAACACAAGTGCGAAAAGTGGTTTTTCAACACTATCACAAGTGCAAAAAGTGTTTTTTCCACACTAATACAAGTGCAAAAGTGGTTTCCTGCACCAACACAAGTGCGAAAAGTAGTTTTTCAACACCATCACAAGTGCAAAAAGTGTTTTTTCCACTCTAATACAAGTGCAAAAGTGGTTTCCTGCACCAACACAAGTGCGAAAAGTGGTTTTTCAACACTATCACAAGTGCAAAAAGTGTTTTTTCCACACTAATACAAGTGCAAAAGTGGTTTCCTGCACCAACACAAGTGCGAAAAGTGGTTTTTCAACACTAACAAAGTGCGAAAAGTGGTTTTTCAACACTAACACAAGTGCGAAAAGTGGTTTTTCAACACTAACACAAGTGCGAAAAGTGGTTTCCTGCACCAACACAAGTGCGAAAAGTGGTTTTTCTACACTAACACAAGTGCGAAAAGTGGTTTTTCAACACTAACACAAGTGCGAAAAGTGTTTTTTCCACACTAATACAAGTGCAAAGGTGGTGTCCTGCACCAACACAAGTGCGAAAAGTGGTTTTTCAACACTAACACAAGTGCGAAAAGTGGTTTTTCAACACTAACACAAGTGCGAAAAGTGGTTTTTCAACACTAACACAAGTGCGAAAAGTGGTTTTTCAACACAAACACAAGTGCGAAAAGTGGTTTTTCAACACTAATACAAGTGCAAAAGTGGTTTCCTGCACCAACACAAGTGCGAAAAGTGGTTTTTCAACATGATCACAAGTGCAAAAAGTATTTTTTCCACACTAATACAAGTGCAAAAGTGGTTTCCTGCACCAACACAAGTGCGAAAAGTGGTTTTTCAACACTAACACAAGTGCGAAAAGTGGTTTTTCAACACTAACACAAGTGCGAAAAGTGGTTTTTCAACACTAATACAAGTGCAAAAGTGGTTTCCTGCACCAACACAAGTGCGAAAAGTGGTTTTTCAACACGATCACAAGTGCAAAAAGTATTTTTTCCACACTAATACAAGTGCAAAAGTGGTTTCCTGCACCAACACAGGTGCGAAAAGTGGTTTTTCAACACTAACACAAGTGCGAAAAGTGGTTTTTCAACACTAACACAAGTGCGAAAAGTGGTTTTTCAACACTAACACAAGTGCGAAAAGTGGTTTCCTGCACCAACACAAGTGCGAAAAGTGGTTTTTCAACACTAACACAAGTGCGAAAAGTGGTTTTTCAACACTAACACAAGTGCGAAAAGTGTTTTTTCCACACTAATACAAGTGCAAAGGTAGTTTCCTGCACCAACACAAGTGCGAAAAGTGGTTTTTCAACACTAACACAAGTGCGAAAAGTGGTTTTTCAACACTAACACAAGTGCGAAAAGTGGTTTTTCCACACTAATACAAGTGCAAAAGTGGTTTCCTGCAACAACACAAGTGCGAAAAGTGGTTTTTCAATACTAACGCAAGTGCGAAAAGTGGTTTTTCAACTCTATCACAAGTGCAAAAAGTGTTTTTTCCACACTAATACAAGTGCAAAAGTGGTTTCCTGCACCAACACAAGTGCGAAAAGTGGTTTTTCAACAAGAACACAAGTGCGAAAAGTGGTTTTTCAACACTATCACAAGTGCAAAAAGTGTTTTTCCACACTAATACAAGTGCAAAAGTGGTTTCCTGCACCAACACAAGTGCGAAAAGTGGTTTTTCAACACTAACACAAGTGCGAAAAGTAGTTTTTCAACACTAACACAAGTGCGAAAAGTGGTTTCCTGCACCAACACAAGTGCTAAAAGTGGTTTTTCAACACTAACACAAGTGCGAAAAGTGGTTTTTCAACACTAACACAAGTGCGAAAAGTGGTTTTTCCACACTAATACAAGTGCAAAAGTGGTTTCCTGCACCAACACAAGTGCGAAAAGTGGTTTTTCAACACTAACACAAGTGCGAAAAGTGGTTTTTCAACACTATCACAAGTGCAAAAAGTGTTTTTTCCACACTAATACAAGTGCAAAACTGGTTTCCTGCACCAACACAAGTGCGAAAAGTGGTTTTTCAACACTAACACAAGTGCGAAAAGTGGTTTTTCAACATTAACACAAGTGCGAAAAGTGGTTTTTCCACACTAATACAAGTGCAAAAGTGGTTTCCTGCACCAACACAAGTGCGAAAAGTAGTTTTTCAACACTAACACAAGTGCGAAAAGTGGTTTTTCAACACTAATACAAGTGCAAAAGTGGTTTCCTGCACCAACACAAGTGCGAAAAGTGTTTTTTCAACACTAACACAAGTGCGAAAAGTGGTTTCCTGCACCAACACAAGTGCGAAAAGTGGTTTTTCAACACTAACACAAGTGCGAAAAGTGGTTTTTCAACACTAACACAAGTGCGAAAAGTGTTTTTTCCACACTAATACAAGTGCAAAAGTGGTTTCCTGCACCAACACAAGTGCGAAAAGTGGTTTTTCAACACTAACACAAGTGCGAAAAGTGGTTTTTCAACACTAACACAATTCTGAAAAGTGGTTTTTCCACACTAATACAAGTGCAAAAGTGGTTTCCTGCACCAACACAAGTGCGAAAAGTGGTTTTTCAACACTAACACAAGTGCGAAAAGTGGTTTTTCAACACTATCACAAGTGCAAAAGGTGTTTTTTCCACACTAATACAAGTGCAAAAGTGGTTTCCTGCACCAACACAAGTGCGAAAAGTGGTTTTTCAACACTAACACAAGTGCGAAAAGTGGTTTTTCAACACTAACACAAGTGCGAAAAGTGTTTTTTCCACACTAATACAAGTGCAAAAGTGGTTTCCTGCACCAACACAAGTGCGAAAAGTGGTTTTTCAACACTAACACAAGTGCGAAAAGTGGTTTTTCAACACTAACACAAGTGCGAAAAGTGGTTTTTCCACACGAATACAAGTGCAAAGGTGGTTTCCTGCACCAACACAAGTGCGAAAAGTGGTTTTTCAACACTAACACAAGTGCGAAAAGTGGTTTTTCAACACTAACACAAGTGCGAAAAGTGGTTTTTCCACACTAATACAAGTGCAAAAGTGGTTTCCTGCACCAACACAAGTGCGAAAAGTGGTTTTTCAACACTAACGCAAGTGCGAAAAGTGGTTTTTCAACTCTATCACAAGTGCAAAAAGTGTTTTTTCCACACTAATACAAGTGCAAAAGTGGTTTCCTGCACCAACACGAGTGCGAAAAGTGGTTTTTCAACACTAACACAAGTGCGAAAAGTGGTTTTTCAACACTAACACAATTGCGAAAAGTGTTTTTTCCACACTAATACAAGTGCAAAAGTGGTTTCCTGCACAAACACAAGTGCGAAAAGTGGTTTTTCAACACTAACACAAGTGCGAAAAGTGGTTTTTCAACACTAACACAAGTGCGAAAAGTGGTTTTTCCACACTAATACAAGTGCTAAAGTGGTTTCCTGCACAAACACAAGTGCGAAAAGTGGTTTTTCAACACTAACACAAGTGAGAAAAGTGGTTTTTCAACACTATCACAAGTGCAAAAAGTGTTTTTTCCACACTAATACAAGTGCAAAAGTGGTTTCCTGCACCAACACAAGTGCGAAAAGTAGTTTTTCAACACCATCACAAGTGCAAAAAGTGTTTTTTCCACTCTAATACAAGTGCAAAAGTGGTTTCCTGCACCAACACAAGTGCGAAAAGTGGTTTTTCAACACTATCACAAGTGCAAAAAGTGTTTTTTCCACACTAATACAAGTGCAAAAGTGGTTTCCTGCACCAACACAAGTGCGAAAAGTGGTTTTTCAACACTAACACAAGTGCGAAAAGTGGTTTTTCAACACTAACACAAGTGCGAAAAGTGGTTTTTCAACACTAACACAAGTGCGAAAAGTGGTTTCCTGCACCAACACAAGTGCGAAAAGTGGTTTTTCAACACTAACACAAGTGCGAAAAGTGGTTTTTCAACACTAACACAAGTGCGAAAAGTGTTTTTTACACACTAATACAAGTGCAAAGGTGGTGTCCTGCACCAACACAAGTGCGAAAAGTGGTTTTTCAACACTAACACAAGTGCGAAAAGTGGTTTTTCAACACTAACACAAGTGCGAAAAGTGGTTTTTCAACACTAACACAAGTGCGAAAAGTGGTTTTTCAACACAAACACAAGTGCGAAAAGTGGTTTTTCAACACTAATACAAGTGCAAAAGTGGTTTCCTGCACCAACACAAGTGCGAAAAGTGGTTTTTCAACATGATCACAAGTGCAAAAAGTATTTTTTCCACACTAATACAAGTGCAAAAGTGGTTTCCTGCACCAACACAAGTGCGAAAAGTGGTTTTTCAACACTAACACAAGTGCGAAAAGTGGTTTTTCAACACTAACACAAGTGCGAAAAGTGGTTTTTCAACACTAATACAAGTGCAAAAGTGGTTTCCTGCACCAACACAAGTGCGAAAAGTGGTTTTTCAACACGATCACAAGTGCAAAAAGTATTTTTTCCACACTAATACAAGTGCAAAAGTGGTTTCCTGCACCAACACAGGTGCGAAAAGTGGTTTTTCAACACTAACACAAGTGCGAAAAGTGGTTTTTCAACACTAACACAAGTGCGAAAAGTGGTTTTTCAACACTAACACAAGTGCGAAAAGTGGTTTCCTGCACCAACACAAGTGCGAAAAGTGGTTTTTCAACACTAACACAAGTGCGAAAAGTGGTTTTTCAATACTAACACAAGTGCGAAAAGTGTTTTTTCCACACTAATACAAGTGCAAAGGTAGTTTCCTGCACCAACACAAGTGCGAAAAGTGGTTTTTCAACACTAACACAAGTGCGAAAAGTGGTTTTTCAACACTAACACAAGTGCGAAAAGTGGTTTTTCCACACTAATACAAGTGCAAAAGTGGTTTCCTGCAACAACACAAGTGCGAAAAGTGGTTTTTCAATACTAACGCAAGTGCGAAAAGTGGTTTTTCAACTCTATCACAAGTGCAAAAAGTGTTTTTTCCACACTAATACAAGTGCAAAAGTGGTTTCCTGCACCAACACAAGTGCGAAAAGTGGTTTTTCAACACTAACACAAGTGCGAAAAGTGGTTTTTCAACACTATCACAAGTGCAAAAAGTGTTTTTCCACACTAATACAAGTGCAAAAGTGGTTTCCTGCACCAACACAAGTGCGAAAAGTGGTTTTTCAACACTAACACAAGTGCGAAAAGTAGTTTTTCAACACTAACACAAGTGCGAAAAGTGGTTTCCTGCACCAACACAAGTGCTAAAAGTGGTTTTTCAACACTAACACAAGTGCGAAAAGTGGTTTTTCAACACTAACACAAGTGCGAAAAGTGGTTTTTCCACACTAATACAAGTGCAAAAGTGGTTTCCTGCACCAACACAAGTGCGAAAAGTGGTTTTTCAACACTAACACAAGTGCGAAAAGTGGTTTTTCAACACTATCACAAGTGCAAAAAGTGTTTTTTCCACACTAATACAAGTGCAAAACTGGTTTCCTGCACCAACACAAGTGCGAAAAGTGGTTTTTCAACACTAACACAAGTGCGAAAAGTGGTTTTTCAACATTAACACAAGTGCGAAAAGTGGTTTTTCCACACTAATACAAGTGCAAAAGTGGTTTCCTGCACCAACACAAGTGCGAAAAGTAGTTTTTCAACACTAACACAAGTGCGAAAAGTGGTTTTTCAACACTAATACAAGTGCAAAAGTGGTTTCCTGCACCAACACAAGTGCGAAAAGTGTTTTTTCCACACTAATACAAGTGCAAAAGTGGTTTCCTGCACCAACACAAGTGCGAAAAGTGGTTTTTCAACACTAACACAAGTGCGAAAAGTGGTTTTTCAACACTAACACAAGTGCGAAAAGTGTTTTTTCCACACTAATACAAGTGCAAAGGTAGTTTCCTGCACCAACACAAGTGCGAAAAGTGGTTTTTCAACACTAACACAAGTGCGAAAAGAGGTTTTTCAACACTAACACAAGTGCGAAAAGTGGTTTTTCCACACTAATACAAGTGCAAAAGTGGTTTCCTGCAACAACACAAGTGCGAAAAGTGGTTTTTCAATACTAATGCAAGTGCGAAAAGTGGTTTTTCAACTCTATCACAAGTGCAAAAAGTGTTTTTTCCACAATAATACAAGTGTAAAAGTGGTTTCCTGCACCAACACAAGTGCGAAAAGTGGTTTTTCAACACTAACACAAGTGCGAAAAGTGGTTTTTCAACACTATCACAAGTGCAAAAAGTGTTTTTTCCACAGTAATACAAGTGCAAAAGTGGTTTCCTGCACCAACACAAGTGCGAAAAGTGGTTTTTCAACACTAACACAAGTGCGAAAAGTAGTTTTTCAACACTAACACAAGTGCGAAAAGTGGTTTCCTGCACCAACACAAGTGCTAAAAGTGGTTTTTCAACACTAACACAAGTGCGAAAAGTGGTTTTTCAACACTAACACAAGTGCGAAAAGTGGTTTTTCCACACTAATACAAGTGCAAAAGTGGTTTCCTGCACCAACACAAGTGCGAAAAGTGGTTTTTCAACACTAACACAAGTGCGAAAAGTGGTTTTTCAACACTATCACAAGTGCAAAAAGTGTTTTTTCCACACTAATACAAGTGCAAAACTGGTTTCCTGCACCAACACAAGTGCGAAAAGTGGTTTTTCAACACTAACACAAGTGCGAAAAGTGGTTTTTCAACACTAACACAAGTGTGAAAAGTGGTTTTTCAACACTAACACAAGTGCGAAAAGTGTTTTTTCCACACTAATACAAGTGCAAAAGTGGTTTCCTGCACCAACGCAAGTGCGAAAAGTGGTTTTTCAACACTATCACAAGTGCAAAAAGTGTTTTTTCCACACTAATACAAGTGCAAAAGTGGTTTCCTGCACCAACACAAGTGCGAAAAGTGGTTTTTCAACACTAACACAAGTGCGAAAAGTGGTTTTTCAACACTAACACAAGTGCGAAAAGTGGTTTTTCAACACTAACACAAGTGCGAAAAGTGGTTTCCTGCACCAACACAAGTGCGAAAAGTGGTTTTTCAACACTAACACAAGTGCGAAAAGTGGTTTTTCAACACTAACACAAGTGCGAAAAGTGTTTTTTCCACACTAATACAAGTGCAAAAGTGGTTTCCTGCACCAACACAAGTGCGAAAAGTGTTTTTTCCACACTAATACAAGTGCAAAAGTGGTTTTCCTGCACCAACACAAGTGCGAAAAGTGGTTTTTCAACACTATCACAAGTGCAAAAAGTGTTTTTTCCACACTAATACAAGTGCAAAAGTGGTTTCCTGCACCAACACAAGTGCGAAAAGTAGTTTTTCAACACTAACACAAGTGCGAAAAGTGGTTTTTCAACACTAACACAAGTGCGAAAAGTAGTTTTTCAACACTAACACAAGTGCGAAAAGTGGTTTCCTGCACCAACACAAGTGCTAAAAGTGGTTTTTCAACACTAACACAAGTGCGAAAAGTGGTTTTTCAACACTTACACAAGTGCAAAAAGTGTTTTTTCCACATTAATACAAGTGCAAAAGGGGTTTCCTGCACCAACACAAGTGCGAAAAGTGGTTTTTCAACACTAACGCAAGTGCGAAAAGTGGTTTTTCAACTCTATCACAAGTGCAAAAAGTGTTTTTTCCACACTAATACAAGTGCAAAAGTGGTTTCCTGCACCAACACAAGTGCGAAAAGTGGTTTTTCAACACTAACACAAGTGTGGAAAGTGGTTTTTCAACACTAACACAAGTGCGAAAAGTGGTTTCCTGCACCAACACAAGTGCGAAAAGTGGTTTTTCAACACTAACACAAGTGCGAAAAGTGGTTTTTCAACACTAACACATGTGCGAAAAGTGTTTTTTCCACACTAATACAAGTGAAAAAGTGGTTTCCTGCACCAACACAAGTGCGAAAAGTGGTTTTTCAACACTAACACAAGTGCGAAAAGTGGTTTTTCAACACTTACACAAGTGCAAAAAGTGTTTTTTCCACATTAATACAAGTGCAAAAGGGGTTTCCTGCACCAACACAAGTGCGAAAAGTGGTTTTTCAACACTAACGCAAGTGCGAAAAGTGGTTTTTCAACTCTATCACAAGTGCAAAAAGTGTTTTTTCCACACTAATACAAGTGCAAAAGTGGTTTCCTGCACCAACACGAGTGCGAAAAGTGGTTTTTCAACACTAACACAAGTGCGAAAAGTGGTTTTTCAACACTAACACAATTGCGAAAAGTGTTTTTTCCACACTAATACAAGTGCAAAAGTGGTTTCCTGCACAAACACAAGTGCGAAAAGTGGTTTTTCAACACTAACACAAGTGCGAAAAGTGGTTTTTCAACACTAACACAAGTGCGAAAAGTGGTTTTTCCACACTAATACAAGTGCTAAAGTGGTTTCCTGCACAAACACAAGTGCGAAAAGTGGTTTTTCAACACTAACACAAGTGCGAAAAGTGGTTTTTCAACACTATCACAAGTGCAAAAAGTGTTTTTTCCACACTAATACAAGTGCAAAAGTGGTTTCCTGCACCAACACAAGTGCGAAAAGTAGTTTTTCAACACCATCACAAGTGCAAAAAGTGTTTTTTCCACTCTAATACAAGTGCAAAAGTGGTTTCCTGCACCAACACAAGTGCGAAAAGTGGTTTTTCAACACTATCACAAGTGCAAAAAGTGTTTTTTCCACACTAATACAAGTGCAAAAGTGGTTTCCTGCACCAACACAAGTGCGAAAAGTGGTTTTTCAACACTAACACAAGTGTGGAAAGTGGTTTTTCAACACTAACACAAGTGCGAAAAGTGGTTTCCTGCACCAACACAAGTGCGAAAAGTGGTTTTTCAACACTAACACAAGTGCGAAAAGTGGTTTTTCAACACTAACACATGTGCGAAAAGTGTTTTTTCCACACTAATACAAGTGAAAAAGTGGTTTCCTGCACCAACACAAGTGCGAAAAGTGGTTTTTCAACACTAACACAAGTGCGAAAAGTGGTTTTTCAACACTTACACAAGTGCAAAAAGTGTTTTTTCCACATTAATACAAGTGCAAAAGGGGTTTCCTGCACCAACACAAGTGCGAAAAGTGGTTTTTCAACACTAACGCAAGTGCGAAAAGTGGTTTTTCAACTCTATCACAAGTGCAAAAAGTGTTTTTTCCACACTAATACAAGTGCAAAAGTGGTTTCCTGCACCAACACGAGTGCGAAAAGTGGTTTTTCAACACTAACACAAGTGCGAAAAGTGGTTTTTCAACACTAACACAATTGCGAAAAGTGTTTTTTCCACACTAATACAAGTGCAAAAGTGGTTTCCTGCACAAACACAAGTGCGAAAAGTGGTTTTTCAACACTAACACAAGTGCGAAAAGTGGTTTTTCAACACTAACACAAGTGCGAAAAGTGGTTTTTCCACACTAATACAAGTGCTAAAGTGGTTTCCTGCACAAACACAAGTGCGAAAAGTGGTTTTTCAACACTAACACAAGTGCGAAAAGTGGTTTTTCAACACTATCACAAGTGCAAAAAGTGTTTTTTCCACACTAATACAAGTGCAAAAGTGGTTTCCTGCACCAACACAAGTGCGAAAAGTAGTTTTTCAACACCATCACAAGTGCAAAAAGTGTTTTTTCCACTCTAATACAAGTGCAAAAGTGGTTTCCTGCACCAACACAAGTGCGAAAAGTGGTTTTTCAACACTATCACAAGTGCAAAAAGTGTTTTTTCCACACTAATACAAGTGCAAAAGTGGTTTCCTGCACCAACACAAGTGCGAAAAGTGGTTTTTCAACACTAACAAAGTGCGAAAAGTGGTTTTTCAACACTAACACAAGTGCGAAAAGTGGTTTTTCAACACTAACACAAGTGCGAAAAGTGGTTTTTCAACACTAACACAAGTGCGAAAAGTGGTTTTTCAACACAAACACAAGTGCGAAAAGTGGTTTTTCAACACTAATACAAGTGCAAAAGTGGTTTCCTGCACCAACACAAGTGCGAAAAGTGGTTTTTCAACATGATCACAAGTGCAAAAAGTATTTTTTCCACACTAATACAAGTGCAAAAGTGGTTTCCTGCACCAACACAAGTGCGAAAAGTGGTTTTTCAACACTAACAAAAGTGCGAAAAGTGGTTTTTCAACACTAACACAAGTGCGAAAAGTGGTTTTTCAACACTAATACAAGTGCAAAAGTGGTTTCCTGCACCAACACAAGTGCGAAAAGTGGTTTTTCAACACGATCACAAGTGCAAAAAGTATTTTTTCCACACTAATACAAGTGCAAAAGTGGTTTCCTGCACCAACACAGGTGCGAAAAGTGGTTTTTCAACACTAACACAAGTGCGAAAAGTGGTTTTTCAACACTAACACAAGTGCGAAAAGTGGTTTTTCAACACTAACACAAGTGCGAAAAGTGGTTTCCTGCACCAACACAAGTGCGAAAAGTGGTTTTTCAACACTAACACAAGTGCGAAAAGTGGTTTTTCAACACTAACACAAGTGCGAAAAGTGTTTTTTCCACACTAATACAAGTGCAAAGGTAGTTTCCTGCACCAACACAAGTGCGAAAAGTGGTTTTTCAACACTAACACAAGTGCGAAAAGTGGTTTTTCAACACTAACACAAGTGCGAAAAGTGGTTTTTCCACACTAATACAAGTGCAAAAGTGGTTTCCTGCAACAACACAAGTGCGAAAAGTGGTTTTTCAATACTAACGCAAGTGCGAAAAGTGGTTTTTCAACTCTATCACAAGTGCAAAAAGTGTTTTTTCCACACTAATACAAGTGCAAAAGTGGTTTCCTGCACCAACACAAGTGCGAAAAGTGGTTTTTCAACACTAACACAAGTGCGAAAAGTGG
The DNA here is from genome assembly GCF_964187855.1 of Myxine glutinosa. Taxonomy (NCBI): domain Eukaryota; kingdom Metazoa; phylum Chordata; class Myxini; order Myxiniformes; family Myxinidae; genus Myxine; species Myxine glutinosa. The sequence continues at coordinate 122,687 of NW_027617070.1, read as the reverse complement.
TTTTTCAACACTATCACAAGTGCAAAAAGTGTTTTTCCACACTAATACAAGTGCAAAAGTGGTTTCCTGCACCAACACAAGTGCGAAAAGTGGTTTTTCAACACTAACACAAGTGCGAAAAGTAGTTTTTCAACACTAACACAAGTGCGAAAAGTGGTTTCCTGCACCAACACAAGTGCTAAAAGTGGTTTTTCAACACTAACACAAGTGCGAAAAGTGGTTTTTCAACACTAACACAAGTGCGAAAAGTGGTTTTTCCACACTAATACAAGTGCAAAAGTGGTTTCCTGCACCAACACAAGTGCGAAAAGTGGTTTTTCAACACTAACACAAGTGCGAAAAGTGGTTTTTCAACACTATCACAAGTGCAAAAAGTGTTTTTTCCACACTAATACAAGTGCAAAACTGGTTTCCTGCACCAACACAAGTGCGAAAAGTGGTTTTTCAACACTAACACAAGTGCGAAAAGTGGTTTTTCAACATTAACACAAGTGCGAAAAGTGGTTTTTCCACACTAATACAAGTGCAAAAGTGGTTTCCTGCACCAACACAAGTGCGAAAAGTAGTTTTTCAACACTAACACAAGTGCGAAAAGTGGTTTTTCAACACTAATACAAGTGCAAAAGTGGTTTCCTGCACCAACACAAGTGCGAAAAGTGTTTTTTCCACACTAATACAAGTGCAAAAGTGGTTTCCTGCACCAACACAAGTGCGAAAAGTGGTTTTTCAACACTAACACAAGTGCGAAAAGTGGTTTTTCAACACTAACACAAGTGCGAAAAGTGTTTTTTCCACACTAATACAAGTGCAAAGGTAGTTTCCTGCACCAACACAAGTGCGAAAAGTGGTTTTTCAACACTAACACAAGTGCGAAAAGTGGTTTTTCAACACTAACACAAGTGCGAAAAGTGGTTTTTCCACACTAATACAAGTGCAAAAGTGGTTTCCTGCAACAACACAAGTGCGAAAAGTGGTTTTTCAATACTAATGCAAGTGCGAAAAGTGGTTTTTCAACTCTATCACAAGTGCAAAAAGTGTTTTTTCCACACTAATACAAGTGCAAAAGTGGTTTCCTGCACCAACACAAGTGCGAAAAGTGGTTTTTCAACACTAACACAAGTGCGAAAAGTGGTTTTTCAACACTATCACAAGTGCAAAAAGTGTTTTTTCCACAGTAATACAAGTGCAAAAGTGGTTTCCTGCACCAACACAAGTGCGAAAAGTGGTTTTTCAACACTAACACAAGTGCGAAAAGTAGTTTTTCAACACTAACACAAGTGCGAAAAGTGGTTTCCTGCACCAACACAAGTGCTAAAAGTGGTTTTTCAACACTAACACAAGTGCGAAAAGTGGTTTTTCAACACTAACACAAGTGCGAAAAGTGGTTTTTCCACACTAATACAAGTGCAAAAGTGGTTTCCTGCACCAACACAAGTGCGAAAAGTGGTTTTTCAACACTAACACAAGTGCGAAAAGTGGTTTTTCAACACTATCACAAGTGCAAAAAGTGTTTTTTCCACACTAATACAAGTGCAAAACTGGTTTCCTGCACCAACACAAGTGCGAAAAGTGGTTTTTCAACACTAACACAAGTGCGAAAAGTGGTTTTTCAACACTAACACAAGTGTGAAAAGTGGTTTTTCAACACTAACACAAGTGCGAAAAGTGTTTTTTCCACACTAATACAAGTGCAAAAGTGGTTTCCTGCACCAACGCAAGTGCGAAAAGTGGTTTTTCAACACTATCACAAGTGCAAAAAGTGTTTTTTCCACACTAATACAAGTGCAAAAGTGGTTTCCTGCACCAACACAAGTGCGAAAAGTGGTTTTTCAACACTAACACAAGTGCGAAAAGTGGTTTTTCAACACTAACACAAGTGCGAAAAGTGGTTTTTCAACACTAACACAAGTGCGAAAAGTGGTTTCCTGCACCAACACAAGTGCGAAAAGTGGTTTTTCAACACTAACACAAGTGCGAAAAGTGGTTTTTCAACACTAACACAAGTGCGAAAAGTGTTTTTTCCACACTAATACAAGTGCAAAAGTGGTTTCCTGCACCAACACAAGTGCGAAAAGTGTTTTTTCCACACTAATACAAGTGCAAAAGTGGTTTTCCTGCACCAACACAAGTGCGAAAAGTGGTTTTTCAACACTATCACAAGTGCAAAAAGTGTTTTTTCCACACTAATACAAGTGCAAAAGTGGTTTCCTGCACCAACACAAGTGCGAAAAGTAGTTTTTCAACACTAACACAAGTGCGAAAAGTGGTTTTTCAACACTAATACAAGTGCAAAAGTGGTTTCCTGCACCAACACAAGTGCGAAAAGTGTTTTTTCCACACTAATACAAGTGCAAAAGTGGTTTTCCTGAACCAACACAAGTGCGAAAAGTGGTTTTTCAACACTATCACAAGTGCAAAAAGTGTTTTTTCCACACTAATACAAGTGCAAAAGTGGTTTCCTGCACCAACACAAGTGCGAAAAGTGGTTTTTCAACACTAACACAAGTGTGGAAAGTGGTTTTTCAACACTAACACAAGTGCGAAAAGTGGTTTCCTGCACCAACACAAGTGCGAAAAGTGGTTTTTCAACACTAACACAAGTGCGAAAAGTGGTTTTTCAACACTAACACATGTGCGAAAAGTGTTTTTTCCACACTAATACAAGTGCAAAAGTGGTTTCCTGCACCAACACAAGTGCGAAAAGTGGTTTTTCAACACTAACACAAGTGCGAAAAGTGGTTTTTCAACACTTACACAAGTGCAAAAAGTGGTTTTTCCACATTAATACAAGTGCAAAAGGGGTTTCCTGCACCAACACAAGTGCGAAAAGTGGTTTTTCAACACTAACGCAAGTGCGAAAAGTGGTTTTTCAACACTAACACAAGTGCGAAAAGTGGTTTTTCCACACTAATACAAGTGCAAAAGTGGTTTCCTGCACCAACACAAGTGCGAAAAGTAGTTTTTCAACACTAACACAAGTGCGAAAAGTGGTTTTTCAACACTAATACAAGTGCAAAAGTGGTTTCCTGCACCAACACAAGTGCGAAAAGTGTTTTTTCCACACTAATACAAGTGCAAAAGTGGTTTCCTGCACCAACACAAGTGCGAAAAGTGGTTTTTCAACACTATCACAAGTGCAAAAAGTGTTTTTTCCACACTAATACAAGTGCAAAAGTGGTTTCCTGCACCAACACAAGTGCGAAAAGTGGTTTTTCAACACTAACACAAGTGCGAAAAGTGGTTTTTCAACACTAACACAAGTGCGAAAAGTGGTTTCCTGCACCAACACAAGTGCGAAAAATGGTTTTTCAACACTAACACAAGTGCGAAAAGTGGTATTTCAACACTAACACAAGTGCGAAAAGTGTTTTTTCCACACTAATACAAGTGCAAAAGTGGTTTCCTGCACCAACACAAGTGCGAAAAGTGGTTTTTCAACACTAACACAAGTGCGAAAAGTGGTTTTTCAACACTAACACAAGTGCGAAAAGTGGTTTTTCCACACTAATACAAGTGCAAAAGTGGTTTCCTGCACCAACACAAGTGCGAAAAGTGGTTTTTCAACACTATCACAAGTGCAAAAGGAGTTTTTTCCACACTAATACAAGTGCAAAAGTGGTTTCCTGCACCAACACAAGTGCGAAAAGTGGTTTTTCAACACTAACACAAGTGCGAAAAGTGGTTTTTCAACACTAACACAAGTGCGAAAAGTGTTTTTTCCACACTAATACAAGTGCAAAAGTGGTTTCCTGCACCAACACAAGTGTGAAAAGTGGTTTTTCAACACTAACACAAGTGCGAAAAGTGGTTTTTCAACACTAACACAAGTGCGAAAAGTGGTTTTTCCACACGAATACAAGTGCAAAGGTGGTTTCCTGCACCAACACAAGTGCGAAAAGTGGTTTTTCAACACTAACACAAGTGCGAAAAGTGGTTTTTCAACACTAACACAAGTGCGAAAAGTGGTTTTTCCACACTAATACAAGTGCAAAAGTGGTTTCCTGCACCAACACAAGTGCGAAAAGTCGTTTTTCAACACTAACGCAAGTGCGAAAAGTGGTTTTTCAACTCTATCACAAGTGCAAAAAGTGTTTTTTCCACACTAATACAAGTGCAAAAGTGGTTTCCTGCACCAACACGAGTGCGAAAAGTGGTTTTTCAACACTAACACAAGTGCGAAAAGTGGTTTTTCAACACTAACACAATTGCGAAAAGTGTTTTTTCCACACTAATACAAGTGCAAAAGTGGTTTCCTGCACCAACACAAGTGCGAAAAGTGGTTTTTCAACACTAACACAAGTGTGGAAAGTGGTTTTTCAACACTAACACAAGTGCGAAAAGTGGTTTCCTGCACCAACACAAGTGCGAAAAGTGGTTTTTCAACACTAACACAAGTGCGAAAAGTGGTTTTTCAACACTAATACAAGTGCAAAAGTGGTTTCCTGCACCAACACAAGTGCGAAAAGTAGTTTTTCAACACTAACACAAGTGCGAAAAGTGGTTTTTCCACACTAATACAAGTGCAAAAGTGGTTTCCTGCACCAACACAAGTGCGAAAAGTAGTTTTTCAACACTAACACAAGTGCGAAAAGTGGTTTTTCAACACTAACACAAGTGCGAAAAGTAGTTTTTCAACACTAACACAAGTGCGAAAAGTGGTTTCCTGCACCAACACAAGTGCTAAAAGTGGTTTTTCAACACTAACACAAGTGCGAAAAGTGGTTTTTCAACACTTACACAAGTGCAAAAAGTGTTTTTTCCACATTAATACAAGTGCAAAAGGGGTTTCCTGCACCAACACAAGTGCGAAAAGTGGTTTTTCAACACTAACGCAAGTGCGAAAAGTGGTTTTTCAACTCTATCACAAGTGCAAAAAGTGTTTTTTCCACACTAATACAAGTGCAAAAGTGGTTTCCTGCACCAACACAAGTGCGAAAAGTGGTTTTTCAACACTAACACAAGTGTGGAAAGTGGTTTTTCAACACTAACACAAGTGCGAAAAGTGGTTTCCTGCACCAACACAAGTGCGAAAAGTGGTTTTTCAACACTAACACAAGTGCGAAAAGTGGTTTTTCAACACTAACACATGTGCGAAAAGTGTTTTTTCCACACTAATACAAGTGAAAAAGTGGTTTCCTGCACCAACACAAGTGCGAAAAGTGGTTTTTCAACACTAACACAAGTGCGAAAAGTGGTTTTTCAACACTTACACAAGTGCAAAAAGTGTTTTTTCCACATTAATACAAGTGCAAAAGGGGTTTCCTGCACCAACACAAGTGCGAAAAGTGGTTTTTCAACACTAACGCAAGTGCGAAAAGTGGTTTTTCAACTCTATCACAAGTGCAAAAAGTGTTTTTTCCACACTAATACAAGTGCAAAAGTGGTTTCCTGCACCAACACGAGTGCGAAAAGTGGTTTTTCAACACTAACACAAGTGCGAAAAGTGGTTTTTCAACACTAACACAATTGCGAAAAGTGTTTTTTCCACACTAATACAAGTGCAAAAGTGGTTTCCTGCACAAACACAAGTGCGAAAAGTGGTTTTTCAACACTAACACAAGTGCGAAAAGTGGTTTTTCAACACTAACACAAGTGCGAAAAGTGGTTTTTCCACACTAATACAAGTGCTAAAGTGGTTTCCTGCACAAACACAAGTGCGAAAAGTGGTTTTTCAACACTAACACAAGTGCGAAAAGTGGTTTTTCAACACTATCACAAGTGCAAAAAGTGTTTTTTCCACACTAATACAAGTGCAAAAGTGGTTTCCTGCACCAACACAAGTGCGAAAAGTAGTTTTTCAACACCATCACAAGTGCAAAAAGTGTTTTTTCCACTCTAATACAAGTGCAAAAGTGGTTTCCTGCACCAACACAAGTGCGAAAAGTGGTTTTTCAACACTATCACAAGTGCAAAAAGTGTTTTTTCCACACTAATACAAGTGCAAAAGTGGTTTCCTGCACCAACACAAGTGCGAAAAGTGGTTTTTCAACACTAACACAAGTGTGGAAAGTGGTTTTTCAACACTAACACAAGTGCGAAAAGTGGTTTCCTGCACCAACACAAGTGCGAAAAGTGGTTTTTCAACACTAACACAAGTGCGAAAAGTGGTTTTTCAACACTAACACATGTGCGAAAAGTGTTTTTTCCACACTAATACAAGTGAAAAAGTGGTTTCCTGCACCAACACAAGTGCGAAAAGTGGTTTTTCAACACTAACACAAGTGCGAAAAGTGGTTTTTCAACACTTACACAAGTGCAAAAAGTGTTTTTTCCACATTAATACAAGTGCAAAAGGGGTTTCCTGCACCAACACAAGTGCGAAAAGTGGTTTTTCAACACTAACGCAAGTGCGAAAAGTGGTTTTTCAACTCTATCACAAGTGCAAAAAGTGTTTTTTCCACACTAATACAAGTGCAAAAGTGGTTTCCTGCACCAACACGAGTGCGAAAAGTGGTTTTTCAACACTAACACAAGTGCGAAAAGTGGTTTTTCAACACTAACACAATTGCGAAAAGTGTTTTTTCCACACTAATACAAGTGCAAAAGTGGTTTCCTGCACAAACACAAGTGCGAAAAGTGGTTTTTCAACACTAACACAAGTGCGAAAAGTGGTTTTTCAACACTAACACAAGTGCGAAAAGTGGTTTTTCCACACTAATACAAGTGCTAAAGTGGTTTCCTGCACAAACACAAGTGCGAAAAGTGGTTTTTCAACACTAACACAAGTGCGAAAAGTGGTTTTTCAACACTATCACAAGTGCAAAAAGTGTTTTTTCCACACTAATACAAGTGCAAAAGTGGTTTCCTGCACCAACACAAGTGCGAAAAGTAGTTTTTCAACACCATCACAAGTGCAAAAAGTGTTTTTTCCACTCTAATACAAGTGCAAAAGTGGTTTCCTGCACCAACACAAGTGCGAAAAGTGGTTTTTCAACACTATCACAAGTGCAAAAAGTGTTTTTTCCACACTAATACAAGTGCAAAAGTGGTTTCCTGCACCAACACAAGTGCGAAAAGTGGTTTTTCAACACTAACAAAGTGCGAAAAGTGGTTTTTCAACACTAACACAAGTGCGAAAAGTGGTTTTTCAACACTAACACAAGTGCGAAAAGTGGTTTTTCAACACTAACACAAGTGCGAAAAGTGGTTTTTCAACACAAACACAAGTGCGAAAAGTGGTTTTTCAACACTAATACAAGTGCAAAAGTGGTTTCCTGCACCAACACAAGTGCGAAAAGTGGTTTTTCAACATGATCACAAGTGCAAAAAGTATTTTTTCCACACTAATACAAGTGCAAAAGTGGTTTCCTGCACCAACACAAGTGCGAAAAGTGGTTTTTCAACACTAACAAAAGTGCGAAAAGTGGTTTTTCAACACTAACACAAGTGCGAAAAGTGGTTTTTCAACACTAATACAAGTGCAAAAGTGGTTTCCTGCACCAACACAAGTGCGAAAAGTGGTTTTTCAACACGATCACAAGTGCAAAAAGTATTTTTTCCACACTAATACAAGTGCAAAAGTGGTTTCCTGCACCAACACAGGTGCGAAAAGTGGTTTTTCAACACTAACACAAGTGCGAAAAGTGGTTTTTCAACACTAACACAAGTGCGAAAAGTGGTTTTTCAACACTAACACAAGTGCGAAAAGTGGTTTCCTGCACCAACACAAGTGCGAAAAGTGGTTTTTCAACACTAACACAAGTGCGAAAAGTGGTTTTTCAACACTAACACAAGTGCGAAAAGTGTTTTTTCCACACTAATACAAGTGCAAAGGTAGTTTCCTGCACCAACACAAGTGCGAAAAGTGGTTTTTCAACACTAACACAAGTGCGAAAAGTGGTTTTTCAACACTAACACAAGTGCGAAAAGTGGTTTTTCCACACTAATACAAGTGCAAAAGTGGTTTCCTGCAACAACACAAGTGCGAAAAGTGGTTTTTCAATACTAACGCAAGTGCGAAAAGTGGTTTTTCAACTCTATCACAAGTGCAAAAAGTGTTTTTTCCACACTAATACAAGTGCAAAAGTGGTTTCCTGCACCAACACAAGTGCGAAAAGTGGTTTTTCAACACTAACACAAGTGCGAAAAGTGGTTTTTCAACACTATCACAAGTGCAAAAAGTGTTTTTCCACACTAATACAAGTGCAAAAGTGGTTTCCTGCACCAACACAAGTGCGAAAAGTGGTTTTTCAACACTAACACAAGTGCGAAAAGTAGTTTTTCAACACTAACACAAGTGCGAAAAGTGGTTTCCTGCACCAACACAAGTGCTAAAAGTGGTTTTTCAACACTAACACAAGTGCGAAAAGTGGTTTTTCAACACTAACACAAGTGCGAAAAGTGGTTTTTCCACACTAATACAAGTGCAAAAGTGGTTTCCTGCACCAACACAAGTGCGAAAAGTGGTTTTTCAACACTAACACAAGTGCGAAAAGTGGTTTTTCAACACTATCACAAGTGCAAAAAGTGTTTTTTTCCACACTAATACAAGTGCAAAACTGGTTTCCTGCACCAACACAAGTGCGAAAAGTGGTTTTTCAACACTAACACAAGTGCGAAAAGTGGTTTTTCAACATTAACACAAGTGCGAAAAGTGGTTTTTCCACACTAATACAAGTGCAAAAGTGGTTTCCTGCACCAACACAAGTGCGAAAAGTAGTTTTTCAACACTAACACAAGTGCGAAAAGTGGTTTTTCAACACTAATACAAGTGCAAAAGTGGTTTCCTGCACCAACACAAGTGCGAAAAGTGTTTTTTCCACACTAATACAAGTGCAAAAGTGGTTTCCTGCACCAACACAAGTGCGAAAAGTGGTTTTTCAACACTAACACAAGTGCGAAAAGTGGTTTTTCAACACTAACACAAGTGCGAAAAGTGTTTTTTCCACACTAATACAAGTGCAAAGGTAGTTTCCTGCACCAACACAAGTGCGAAAAGTGGTTTTTCAACACTAACACAAGTGCGAAAAGTGGTTTTTCAACACTAACACAAGTGCGAAAAGTGGTTTTTCCACACTAATACAAGTGCAAAAGTGGTTTCCTGCAACAACACAAGTGCGAAAAGTGGTTTTTCAATACTAATGCAAGTGCGAAAAGTGGTTTTTCAACTCTATCACAAGTGCAAAAAGTGTTTTTTCCACACTAATACAAGTGCAAAAGTGGTTTCCTGCACCAACACAAGTGCGAAAAGTGGTTTTTCAACACTAACACAAGTGCGAAAAGTGGTTTTTCAACACTATCACAAGTGCAAAAAGTGTTTTTTCCACAGTAATACAAGTGCAAAAGTGGTTTCCTGCACCAACACAAGTGCGAAAAGTGGTTTTTCAACACTAACACAAGTGCGAAAAGTAGTTTTTCAACACTAACACAAGTGCGAAAAGTGGTTTCCTGCACCAACACAAGTGCTAAAAGTGGTTTTTCAACACTAACACAAGTGCGAAAAGTGGTTTTTCAACACTAACACAAGTGCGAAAAGTGGTTTTTCCACAGTAATACAAGTGCAAAAGGGGTTTCCTGCACCAACACAAGTGCGAAAAGTGGTTTTTCAACACTAACGCAAGTGCGAAAAGTGGTTTTTCAACTCTATCACAAGTGCAAAAAGTGTTTTTTCCACACTAATACAAGTGCAAAAGTGGTTTCCTGCACCAACACAAGTGCGAAAAGTGGTTTTTCAACACTAACACAAGTGTGGAAAGTGGTTTTTCAACACTAACACAAGTGCGAAAAGTGGTTTCCTGCACCAACACAAGTGCGAAAAGTGGTTTTTCAACACTAACACAAGTGCGAAAAGTGGTTTTTCAACACTAACACATGTGCGAAAAGTGTTTTTTCCACACTAATACAAGTGAAAAAGTGGTTTCCTGCACCAACACAAGTGCGAAAAGTGGTTTTTCAACACTAACACAAGTGCGAAAAGTGGTTTTTCAACACTTACACAAGTGCAAAAAGTGTTTTTTCCACATTAATACAAGTGCAAAAGGGGTTTCCTGCACCAACACAAGTGCGAAAAGTGGTTTTTCAACACTAACGCAAGTGCGAAAAGTGGTTTTTCAACTCTATCACAAGTGCAAAAAGTGTTTTTTCCACACTAATACAAGTGCAAAAGTGGTTTCCTGCACCAACACGAGTGCGAAAAGTGGTTTTTCAACACTAACACAAGTGCGAAAAGTGGTTTTTCAACACTAACACAATTGCGAAAAGTGTTTTTTCCACACTAATACAAGTGCAAAAGTGGTTTCCTGCACAAACACAAGTGCGAAAAGTGGTTTTTCAACACTAACACAAGTGCGAAAAGTGGTTTTTCAACACTAACACAAGTGCGAAAAGTGGTTTTTCCACACTAATACAAGTGCTAAAGTGGTTTCCTGCACAAACACAAGTGCGAAAAGTGGTTTTTCAACACTAACACAAGTGCGAAAAGTGGTTTTTCAACACTATCACAAGTGCAAAAAGTGTTTTTTCCACACTAATACAAGTGCAAAAGTGGTTTCCTGCACCAACACAAGTGCGAAAAGTAGTTTTTCAACACCATCACAAGTGCAAAAAGTGTTTTTTCCACTCTAATACAAGTGCAAAAGTGGTTTCCTGCACCAACACAAGTGCGAAAAGTGGTTTTTCAACACTATCACAAGTGCAAAAAGTGTTTTTTCCACACTAATACAAGTGCAAAAGTGGTTTCCTGCACCAACACAAGTGCGAAAAGTGGTTTTTCAACACTAACACAAGTGTGGAAAGTGGTTTTTCAACACTAACACAAGTGCGAAAAGTGGTTTCCTGCACCAACACAAGTGCGAAAAGTGGTTTTTCAACACTAACACAAGTGCGAAAAGTGGTTTTTCAACACTAACACATGTGCGAAAAGTGTTTTTTCCACACTAATACAAGTGAAAAAGTGGTTTCCTGCACCAACACAAGTGCGAAAAGTGGTTTTTCAACACTAACACAAGTGCGAAAAGTGGTTTTTCAACACTTACACAAGTGCAAAAAGTGTTTTTTCCACATTAATACAAGTGCAAAAGGGGTTTCCTGCACCAACACAAGTGCGAAAAGTGGTTTTTCAACACTAACGCAAGTGCGAAAAGTGGTTTTTCAACTCTATCACAAGTGCAAAAAGTGTTTTTTCCACACTAATACAAGTGCAAAAGTGGTTTCCTGCACCAACACGAGTGCGAAAAGTGGTTTTTCAACACTAACACAAGTGCGAAAAGTGGTTTTTCAACACTAACACAATTGCGAAAAGTGTTTTTTCCACACTAATACAAGTGCAAAAGTGGTTTCCTGCACAAACACAAGTGCGAAAAGTGGTTTTTCAACACTAACACAAGTGCGAAAAGTGGTTTTTCAACACTAACACAAGTGCGAAAAGTGGTTTTTCCACACTAATACAAGTGCTAAAGTGGTTTCCTGCACAAACACAAGTGCGAAAAGTGGTTTTTCAACACTAACACAAGTGCGAAAAGTGGTTTTTCAACACTATCACAAGTGCAAAAAGTGTTTTTTCCACACTAATACAAGTGCAAAAGTGGTTTCCTGCACCAACACAAGTGCGAAAAGTAGTTTTTCAACACCATCACAAGTGCAAAAAGTGTTTTTTCCACTCTAATACAAGTGCAAAAGTGGTTTCCTGCACCAACACAAGTGCGAAAAGTGGTTTTTCAACACTATCACAAGTGCAAAAAGTGTTTTTTCCACACTAATACAAGTGCAAAAGTGGTTTCCTGCACCAACACAAGTGCGAAAAGTGGTTTTTCAACACTAACAAAGTGCGAAAAGTGGTTTTTCAACACTAACACAAGTGCGAAAAGTGGTTTTTCAACACTAACACAAGTGCGAAAAGTGGTTTTTCAACACTAACACAAGTGCGAAAAGTGGTTTTTCAACACAAACACAAGTGCGAAAAGTGGTTTTTCAACACTAATACAAGTGCAAAAGTGGTTTCCTGCACCAACACAAGTGCGAAAAGTGGTTTTTCAACATGATCACAAGTGCAAAAAGTATTTTTTCCACACTAATACAAGTGCAAAAGTGGTTTCCTGCACCAACACAAGTGCGAAAAGTGGTTTTTCAACACTAACAAAAGTGCGAAAAGTGGTTTTTCAACACTAACACAAGTGCGAAAAGTGGTTTTTCAACACTAATACAAGTGCAAAAGTGGTTTCCTGCACCAACACAAGTGCGAAAAGTGGTTTTTCAACACGATCACAAGTGCAAAAAGTATTTTTTCCACACTAATACAAGTGCAAAAGTGGTTTCCTGCACCAACACAGGTGCGAAAAGTGGTTTTTCAACACTAACACAAGTGCGAAAAGTGGTTTTTCAACACTAACACAAGTGCGAAAAGTGGTTTTTCAACACTAACACAAGTGCGAAAAGTGGTTTCCTGCACCAACACAAGTGCGAAAAGTGGTTTTTCAACACTAACACAAGTGCGAAAAGTGGTTTTTCAACACTAACACAAGTGCGAAAAGTGTTTTTTCCACACTAATACAAGTGCAAAGGTAGTTTCCTGCACCAACACAAGTGCGAAAAGTGGTTTTTCAACACTAACACAAGTGCGAAAAGTGGTTTTTCAACACTAACACAAGTGCGAAAAGTGGTTTTTCCACACTAATACAAGTGCAAAAGTGGTTTCCTGCAACAACACAAGTGCGAAAAGTGGTTTTTCAATACTAACGCAAGTGCGAAAAGTGGTTTTTCAACTCTATCACAAGTGCAAAAAGTGTTTTTTCCACACTAATACAAGTGCAAAAGTGGTTTCCTGCACCAACACAAGTGCGAAAAGTGGTTTTTCAACACTAACACAAGTGCGAAAAGTGGTTTTTCAACACTATCACAAGTGCAAAAAGTGTTTTTCCACACTAATACAAGTGCAAAAGTGGTTTCCTGCACCAACACAAGTGCGAAAAGTGGTTTTTCAACACTAACACAAGTGCGAAAAGTAGTTTTTCAACACTAACACAAGTGCGAAAAGTGGTTTCCTGCACCAACACAAGTGCTAAAAGTGGTTTTTCAACACTAACACAAGTGCGAAAAGTGGTTTTTCAACACTAACACAAGTGCGAAAAGTGGTTTTTCCACACTAATACAAGTGCAAAAGTGGTTTCCTGCACCAACACAAGTGCGAAAAGTGGTTTTTCAACACTAACACAAGTGCGAAAAGTGGTTTTTCAACACTATCACAAGTGCAAAAAGTGTTTTTTCCACACTAATACAAGTGCAAAACTGGTTTCCTGCACCAACACAAGTGCGAAAAGTGGTTTTTCAACACTAACACAAGTGCGAAAAGTGGTTTTTCAACATTAACACAAGTGCGAAAAGTGGTTTTTCCACACTAATACAAGTGCAAAAGTGGTTTCCTGCACCAACACAAGTGCGAAAAGTAGTTTTTCAACACTAACACAAGTGCGAAAAGTGGTTTTTCAACACTAATACAAGTGCAAAAGTGGTTTCCTGCACCAACACAAGTGCGAAAAGTGTTTTTTCCACACTAATACAAGTGCAAAAGTGGTTTCCTGCACCAACACAAGTGCGAAAAGTGGTTTTTCAACACTAACACAAGTGCGAAAAGTGGTTTTTCAACACTAACACAAGTGCGAAAAGTGTTTTTTCCACACTAATACAAGTGCAAAGGTAGTTTCCTGCACCAACACAAGTGCGAAAAGTGGTTTTTCAACACTAACACAAGTGCGAAAAGTGGTTTTTCAACACTAACACAAGTGCGAAAAGTGGTTTTTCCACACTAATACAAGTGCAAAAGTGGTTTCCTGCAACAACACAAGTGCGAAAAGTGGTTTTTCAATACTAATGCAAGTGCGAAAAGTGGTTTTTCAACTCTATCACAAGTGCAAAAAGTGTTTTTTCCACACTAATACAAGTGCAAAAGTGGTTTCCTGCACCAACACAAGTGCGAAAAGTGGTTTTTCAACACTAACACAAGTGCGAAAAGTGGTTTTTCAACACTATCACAAGTGCAAAAAGTGTTTTTTCCACAGTAATACAAGTGCAAAAGTGGTTTCCTGCACCAACACAAGTGCGAAAAGTGGTTTTTCAACACTAACACAAGTGCGAAAAGTAGTTTTTCAACACTAACACAAGTGCGAAAAGTGGTTTCCTGCACCAACACAAGTGCTAAAAGTGGTTTTTCAACACTAACACAAGTGCGAAAAGTGGTTTTTCAACACTAACACAAGTGCGAAAAGTGGTTTTTCCACACTAATACAAGTGCAAAAGTGGTTTCCTGCACCAACACAAGTGCGAAAAGTGGTTTTTCAACACTAACACAAGTGCGAAAAGTGGTTTTTCAACACTATCACAAGTGCAAAAAGTGTTTTTTCCACACTAATACAAGTGCAAAACTGGTTTCCTGCACCAACACAAGTGCGAAAAGTGGTTTTTCAACACTAACACAAGTGCGAAAAGTGGTTTTTCAACACTAACACAAGTGTGAAAAGTGGTTTTTCAACACTAACACAAGTGCGAAAAGTGTTTTTTCCACACTAATACAAGTGCAAAAGTGGTTTCCTGCACCAACGCAAGTGCGAAAAGTGGTTTTTCAACACTATCACAAGTGCAAAAAGTGTTTTTTCCACACTAATACAAGTGCAAAAGTGGTTTCCTGCACCAACACAAGTGCGAAAAGTGGTTTTTCAACACTAACACAAGTGCGAAAAGTGGTTTTTCAACACTAACACAAGTGCGAAAAGTGGTTTTTCAACACTAACACAAGTGCGAAAAGTGGTTTCCTGCACCAACACAAGTGCGAAAAGTGGTTTTTCAACACTAACACAAGTGCGAAAAGTGGTTTTTCAACACTAACACAAGTGCGAAAAGTGTTTTTTCCACACTAATACAAGTGCAAAAGTGGTTTCCTGCACCAACACAAGTGCGAAAAGTGTTTTTTCCACACTAATACAAGTGCAAAAGTGGTTTTCCTGCACCAACACAAGTGCGAAAAGTGGTTTTTCAACACTATCACAAGTGCAAAAAGTGTTTTTTCCACACTAATACAAGTGCAAAAGTGGTTTCCTGCACCAACACAAGTGCGAAAAGTAGTTTTTCAACACTAACACAAGTGCGAAAAGTGGTTTTTCAACACTAATACAAGTGCAAAAGTGGTTTCCTGCACCAACACAAGTGCGAAAAGTGTTTTTTCCACACTAATACAAGTGCAAAAGTGGTTTTCCTGAACCAACACAAGTGCGAAAAGTGGTTTTTCAACACTATCACAAGTGCAAAAAGTGTTTTTTCCACACTAATACAAGTGCAAAAGTGGTTTCCTGCACCAACACAAGTGCGAAAAGTGGTTTTTCAACACTAACACAAGTGTGGAAAGTGGTTTTTCAACACTAACACAAGTGCGAAAAGTGGTTTCCTGCACCAACACAAGTGCGAAAAGTGGTTTTTCAACACTAACACAAGTGCGAAAAGTGGTTTTTCAACACTAACACATGTGCGAAAAGTGTTTTTTCCACACTAATACAAGTGCAAAAGTGGTTTCCTGCACCAACACAAGTGCGAAAAGTGGTTTTTCAACACTAACACAAGTGCGAAAAGTGGTTTTTCAACACTTACACAAGTGCAAAAAGTGGTTTTTCCACATTAATACAAGTGCAAAAGGGGTTTCCTGCACCAACACAAGTGCGAAAAGTGGTTTTTCAACACTAACGCAAGTGCGAAAAGTGGTTTTTCAACACTAACACAAGTGCGAAAAGTGGTTTTTCCACACTAATACAAGTGCAAAAGTGGTTTCCTGCACCAACACAAGTGCGAAAAGTAGTTTTTCAACACTAACACAAGTGCGAAAAGTGGTTTTTCAACACTAATACAAGTGCAAAAGTGGTTTCCTGCACCAACACAAGTGCGAAAAGTGTTTTTTCCACACTAATACAAGTGCAAAAGTGGTTTCCTGCACCAACACAAGTGCGAAAAGTGGTTTTTCAACACTATCACAAGTGCAAAAAGTGTTTTTTCCACACTAATACAAGTGCAAAAGTGGTTTCCTGCACCAACACAAGTGCGAAAAGTGGTT
The DNA here is from genome assembly GCF_964187855.1 of Myxine glutinosa. NCBI lineage: Eukaryota > Metazoa > Chordata > Myxini > Myxiniformes > Myxinidae > Myxine > Myxine glutinosa. Next base: position 106,660 of record NW_027617070.1, on the reverse strand, counting down.
TTTCAACACTAACACAAGTGCGAAAAGTGGTTTTTCAACACTAACACAAGTGCGAAAAGTGGTTTCCTGCACCAACACAAGTGCGAAAAATGGTTTTTCAACACTAACACAAGTGCGAAAAGTGGTATTTCAACACTAACACAAGTGCGAAAAGTGTTTTTTCCACACTAATACAAGTGCAAAAGTGGTTTCCTGCACCAACACAAGTGCGAAAAGTGGTTTTTCAACACTAACACAAGTGCGAAAAGTGGTTTTTCAACACTAACACAAGTGCGAAAAGTGGTTTTTCCACACTAATACAAGTGCAAAAGTGGTTTCCTGCACCAACACAAGTGCGAAAAGTGGTTTTTCAACACTATCACAAGTGCAAAAGGAGTTTTTTCCACACTAATACAAGTGCAAAAGTGGTTTCCTGCACCAACACAAGTGCGAAAAGTGGTTTTTCAACACTAACACAAGTGCGAAAAGTGGTTTTTCAACACTAACACAAGTGCGAAAAGTGTTTTTTCCACACTAATACAAGTGCAAAAGTGGTTTCCTGCACCAACACAAGTGTGAAAAGTGGTTTTTCAACACTAACACAAGTGCGAAAAGTGGTTTTTCAACACTAACACAAGTGCGAAAAGTGGTTTTTCCACACGAATACAAGTGCAAAGGTGGTTTCCTGCACCAACACAAGTGCGAAAAGTGGTTTTTCAACACTAACACAAGTGCGAAAAGTGGTTTTTCAACACTAACACAAGTGCGAAAAGTGGTTTTTCCACACTAATACAAGTGCAAAAGTGGTTTCCTGCACCAACACAAGTGCGAAAAGTCGTTTTTCAACACTAACGCAAGTGCGAAAAGTGGTTTTTCAACTCTATCACAAGTGCAAAAAGTGTTTTTTCCACACTAATACAAGTGCAAAAGTGGTTTCCTGCACCAACACGAGTGCGAAAAGTGGTTTTTCAACACTAACACAAGTGCGAAAAGTGGTTTTTCAACACTAACACAATTGCGAAAAGTGTTTTTTCCACACTAATACAAGTGCAAAAGTGGTTTCCTGCACAAACACAAGTGCGAAAAGTGGTTTTTCAACACTAACACAAGTGCGAAAAGTGGTTTTTCAACACTAACACAAGTGCGAAAAGTGGTTTTTCCACACTAATACAAGTGCAAAAGTGGTTTCCTGCACAAACACAAGTGCGAAAAGTGGTTTTTCAACACTAACACAAGTGCGAAAAGTGGTTTTTCAACACTATCACAAGTGCAAAAAGTGTTTTTTCCACACTAATACAAGTGCAAAAGTGGTTTCCTGCACCAACACAAGTGCGAAAAGTAGTTTTTCAACACCATCACAAGTGCAAAAAGTGTTTTTTCCACTCTAATACAAGTGCAAAAGTGGTTTCCTGCACCAACACAAGTGCGAAAAGTGGTTTTTCAACACTATCACAAGTGCAAAAAGTGTTTTTTCCACACTAATACAAGTGCAAAAGTGGTTTCCTGCACCAACACAAGTGCGAAAAGTGGTTTTTCAACACTAACACAAGTGCGAAAAGTGGTTTTTCAACACTAACACAAGTGCGAAAAGTGGTTTTTCAACACTAACACAAGTGCGAAAAGTGGTTTCCTGCACCAACACAAGTGCGAAAAGTGGTTTTTCAACACTAACACAAGTGCGAAAAGTGGTTTTTCAACACTAACACAAGTGCGAAAAGTGTTTTTTCCACACTAATACAAGTGCAAAGGTGGTTTCCTGCACCAACACAAGTGCGAAAAGTGGTTTTTCAACACTAACACAAGTGCGAAAAGTGGTTTTTCAACACTAACACAAGTGCGAAAAGTGGTTTTTCAACACTAACACAAGTGCGAAAAGTGGTTTTTCAACACAAACACAAGTGCGAAAAGTGGTTTTTCAACACTAATACAAGTGCAAAAGTGCTTTCCTGCACCAACACAAGTGCGAAAAGTGGTTTTTCAACACGATCACAAGTGCAAAAAGTATTTTTTCCACACTAATACAAGTGCAAAAGTGGTTTCCTGCACCAACACAAGTGCGAAAAGTGGTTTTTCAACACTAACACAAGTGCGAAAAGTGGTTTTTCAACACTAATACAAGTGCAAAAGTGGTTTCCTGCACCAACACAAGTGCGAAAAGTGGTTTTTCAACACGATCACAAGTGCAAAAAGTATTTTTTCCACACTAATACAAGTGCAAAAGTGGTTTCCTGCACCAACACAGGTGCGAAAAGTGGTTTTTCAACACTAACACAAGTGCGAAAAGTGGTTTTTCAACACTAACACAAGTGCGAAAAGTGGTTTTTCAACACTAACACAAGTGCGAAAAGTGGTTTCCTGCACCAACACAAGTGCGAAAAGTGGTTTTTCAACACTAACACAAGTGCGAAAAGTGGTTTTTCAACACTAACACAAGTGCGAAAAGTGTTTTTTCCACACTAATACAAGTGCAAAGGTAGTTTCCTGCACCAACACAAGTGCGAAAAGTGGTTTTTCAACACTAACACAAGTGCGAAAAGTGGTTTTTCAACACTAACACAAGTGCGAAAAGTGGTTTTTCCACACTAATACAAGTGCAAAAGTGGTTTCCTGCAACAACACAAGTGCGAAAAGTGGTTTTTCAATACTAACGCAAGTGCAAAAAGTGGTTTTTCAACTCTATCACAAGTGCAAAAAGTGTTTTTTCCACACTAATACAAGTGCAAAAGTGGTTTCCTGCACCAACACAAGTGCGAAAAGTGGTTTTTCAACACTAACACAAGTGCGAAAAGTGGTTTTTCAACACTATCACAAGTGCAAAAAGTGTTTTTTCCACACTAATACAAGTGCAAAAGTGGTTTCCTGCACCAACACAAGTGCGAAAAGTGGTTTTTCAACACTAACACAAGTGCGAAAAGTAGTTTTTCAACACTAACACAAGTGCGAAAAGTGGTTTCCTGCACCAACACAAGTGCTAAAAGTGGTTTTTCAACACTAACACAAGTGCGAAAAGTGGTTTTTCAACACTAACACAAGTGCGAAAAGTGGTTTTTCCACACTAATACAAGTGCAAAAGTGGTTTCCTGCACCAACACAAGTGCGAAAAGTGGTTTTTCAACACTAACACAAGTGCAAAAAGTGGTTTTTCAACACTATCACAAGTGCAAAAAGTATTTTTTCCACACTAATACAAGTGCAAAACTGGTTTCCTGCACCAACACAAGTGCGAAAAGTGTTTTTTCCACATTAATACAAGTGCAAAAGGGGTTTCCTGCACCAACACAAGTGCGAAAAGTGGTTTTTCAACACTAACATAAGTGCGAAAAGTGGTTTTTCAACATTAACACAAGTGCGAAAAGTGGTTTTTCCACACTAATACAAGTGCAAAAGTGGTTTCCTGCACCAACACAAGTGCGAAAAGTAGTTTTTCAACACTAACACAAGTGCGAAAAGTGGTTTTTCAACACTAATACAAGTGCAAAAGTGGTTTCCTGCACCAACACAAGTGCGAAAAGTGTTTTTCCACACTAATACAAGTGCAAAAGTGGTTTCCTGCACCAACACAAGTGCGAAAAGTGGTTTTTCAACACTATCACAAGTGCAAAAAGTGTTATTTCCACACTAATACAAGTGCAAAAGTGGTTTCCTGCACCAACACAAGTGCGAAAAGTGGTTTTTCAACACTAACACAAGTGCGAAAAGTGGTTTTTCAACACTAACACAAGTGCGAAAAGTGGTTTCCTGCACCAACACAAGTGCGAAAAGTGGTTTTCAACACTAACACAAGTGCGAAAAGTGGTTTTTCAACACTAACACAAGTGCGAAAAGTGTTTTTTCCACACTAATACAAGTGCAAAAGTGGTTTCCTGCACCAACACAAGTGCGAAAAGTGGTTTTTCAACACTAACACAAGTGCGAAAAGTGGTTTTTCAACACTAACACAAGTGCGAAAAGTGGTTTTTCCATACTAATACAAGTGCAAAAGTGGTTTCCTGCACCAACACAAGTGCGAAAAGTGGTTTTTCAACACTAACACAAGTGCGAAATGTGGTTTTTCAACACTATCACAAGTGCAAAAGGTGTTTTTTCCACACTAATACAAGTGCAAAAGTGGTTTCCTGCACCAACACAAGTGTGAAAAGTGGTTTTTCAACACTAACACAAGTGCGAAAAGTGGTTTTTCAACACTAACACAAGTGCGAAAAGTGGTTTTTCCACACGAATACAAGTGCAAAGGTGGTTTCCTGCACCAACACAAGTGCGAAAAGTGGTTTTTCAACACTAACACAAGTGCGAAAAGTGGTTTTTCAACACTAACACAAGTGCGAAAAGTGGTTTTTCCACACTAATACAAGTGCAAAAGTGGTTTCCTGCACCAACACAAGTGCGAAAAGTCGTTTTTCAACACTAACGCAAGTGCGAAAAGTGGTTTTTCAACTCTATCACAAGTGCAAAAAGTGTTTTTTCCACACTAATACAAGTGCAAAAGTGGTTTCCTGCACCAACACGAGTGCGAAAAGTGGTTTTTCAACACTAACACAAGTGCGAAAAGTGGTTTTTCAACACTAACACAATTGCGAAAAGTGTTTTTTCCACACTAATACAAGTGCAAAAGTGGTTTCCTGCACAAACACAAGTGCGAAAAGTGGTTTTTCAACACTAACACAAGTGCGAAAAGTGGTTTTTCAACACTAACACAAGTGCGAAAAGTGGTTTTTCCACACTAATACAAGTGCAAAAGTGGTTTCCTGCACAAACACAAGTGCGAAAAGTGGTTTTTCAACACTAACACAAGTGCGAAAAGTGGTTTTTCAACACTATCACAAGTGCAAAAAGTGTTTTTTCCACACTAATACAAGTGCAAAAGTGGTTTCCTGCACCAACACAAGTGCGAAAAGTAGTTTTTCAACACCATCACAAGTGCAAAAAGTGTTTTTTCCACTCTAATACAAGTGCAAAAGTGGTTTCCTGCACCAACACAAGTGCGAAAAGTGGTTTTTCAACACTATCACAAGTGCAAAAAGTGTTTTTTCCACACTAATACAAGTGCAAAAGTGGTTTCCTGCACCAACACAAGTGCGAAAAGTGGTTTTTCAACACTAACACAAGTGCGAAAAGTGGTTTTTCAACACTAACACAAGTGCGAAAAGTGGTTTTTCAACACTAACACAAGTGCGAAAAGTGGTTTCCTGCACCAACACAAGTGCGAAAAGTGGTTTTTCAACACTAACACAAGTGCGAAAAGTGGTTTTTCAACACTAACACAAGTGCGAAAAGTGTTTTTTCCACACTAATACAAGTGCAAAGGTGGTTTCCTGCACCAACACAAGTGCGAAAAGTGGTTTTTCAACACTAACACAAGTGCGAAAAGTGGTTTTTCAACACTAACACAAGTGCGAAAAGTGGTTTTTCAACACTAACACAAGTGCGAAAAGTGGTTTTTCAACACAAACACAAGTGCGAAAAGTGGTTTTTCAACACTAATACAAGTGCAAAAGTGGTTTCCTGCACCAACACAAGTGCGAAAAGTGGTTTTTCAACACGATCACAAGTGCAAAAAGTATTTTTTCCACACTAATACAAGTGCAAAAGTGGTTTCCTGCACCAACACAAGTGCGAAAAGTGGTTTTTCAACACTAACACAAGTGCGAAAAGTGGTTTTTCAACACTAATACAAGTGCAAAAGTGGTTTCCTGCACCAACACAAGTGCGAAAAGTGGTTTTTCAACACGATCACAAGTGCAAAAAGTATTTTGTCCACACTAATACAAGTGCAAAAGTGGTTTCCTGCACCAACACAGGTGCGAAAAGTGGTTTTTCAACACTAACACAAGTGCGAAAAGTGGTTTTTCAACACTAACACAAGTGCGAAAAGTGGTTTTTCAACACTAACACAAGTGCGAAAAGTGGTTTCCTGCACCAACACAAGTGCGAAAAGTGGTTTTTCAACACTAACACAAGTGCGAAAAGTGGTTTTTCAACACTAACACAAGTGCGAAAAGTGTTTTTTCCACACTAATACAAGTGCAAAGGTAGTTTCCTGCACCAACACAAGTGCGAAAAGTGGTTTTTCAACACTAACACAAGTGCAAAAAGTGGTTTTTCAACACTAACACAAGTGCGAAAAGTGGTTTTTCCACACTAATACAAGTGCAAAAGTGGTTTCCTGCAGCAACACAAGTGCGAAAAGTGGTTTTTCAATACTAACGCAAGTGCAAAAAGTGGTTTTTCAACTCTATCACAAGTGCAAAAAGTGTTTTTTCCACACTAATACAAGTGCAAAAGTGGTTTCCTGCACCAACACAAGTGCGAAAAGTGGTTTTTCAACACTAACACAAGTGCGAAAAGTGGTTTTTCAACACTATCACAAGTGCAAAAAGTGTTTTTTCCACACTAATACAAGTGCAAAAGTGGTTTCCTGCACCAACACAAGTGCGAAAAGTGGTTTTTCAACACTAACACAAGTGCGAAAAGTAGTTTTTCAACACTAACACAAGTGCGAAAAGTGGTTTCCTGCACCAACACAAGTGCTAAAAGTGGTTTTTCAACACTAACACAAGTGCGAAAAGTGGTTTTTCAACACCAACACAAGTGCGAAAAGTGGTTTTTCCACACTAATACAAGTGCAAAAGTGGTTTCCTGCACCAACACAAGTGCGAAAAGTGGTTTTTCAACACTAACACAAGTGCAAAAAGTGGTTTTTCAACACTATCACAAGTGCAAAAAGTATTTTTTCCACACTAATACAAGTGCAAAACTGGTTTCCTGCACCAACACAAGTGCGAAAAGTGTTTTTTCCACATTAATACAAGTGCAAAAGGGGTTTCCTGCACCAACACAAGTGCGAAAAGTGGTTTTTCAACACGATCACAAGTGCAAAAAGTATTTTTTCCACACTAATACAAGTGCAAAAGTGGTTTCCTGCACCAACACAAGTGCGAAAAGTGGTTTTTCAACACTAACACAAGTGCGAAAAGTGGTTTTTCAACACTAATACAAGTGCAAAAGTGGTTTCCTGCACCAACACAAGTGCGAAAAGTGGTTTTTCAACACGATCACAAGTGCAAAAAGTATTTTTTCCACACTAATACAAGTGCAAAAGTGGTTTCCTGCACCAACACAGGTGCGAAAAGTGGTTTTTCAACACTAACACAAGTGCGAAAAGTGGTTTTTCAACACTAACACAAGTGCGAAAAGTGGTTTTTCAACACTAACACAAGTGCGAAAAGTGGTTTCCTGCACCAACACAAGTGCGAAAAGTGGTTTTTCAACACTAACACAAGTGCGAAAAGTGGTTTTTCAACACTAACACAAGTGCGAAAAGTGTTTTTTCCACACTAATACAAGTGCAAAGGTAGTTTCCTGCACCAACACAAGTGCGAAAAGTGGTTTTTCAACACTAACACAAGTGCGAAAAGTGGTTTTTCAACACTAACACAAGTGCGAAAAGTGGTTTTTCCACACTAATACAAGTGCAAAAGTGGTTTCCTGCAACAACACAAGTGCGAAAAGTGGTTTTTCAATACTAACGCAAGTGCAAAAAGTGGTTTTTCAACTCTATCACAAGTGCAAAAAGTGTTTTTTCCACACTAATACAAGTGCAAAAGTGGTTTCCTGCACCAACACAAGTGCGAAAAGTGGTTTTTCAACACTAACACAAGTGCGAAAAGTGGTTTTTCAACACTATCACAAGTGCAAAAAGTGTTTTTTCCACACTAATACAAGTGCAAAAGTGGTTTCCTGCACCAACACAAGTGCGAAAAGTGGTTTTTCAACACTAACACAAGTGCGAAAAGTAGTTTTTCAACACTAACACAAGTGCGAAAAGTGGTTTCCTGCACCAACACAAGTGCTAAAAGTGGTTTTTCAACACTAACACAAGTGCGAAAAGTGGTTTTTCAACACTAACTCAAGTGCGAAAAGTGGTTTTTCCACACTAATACAAGTGCAAAAGTGGTTTCCTGCACCAACACAAGTGCGAAAAGTGGTTTTTCCACACTAATACAAGTGCAAAACTGGTTTCCTGCACCAACACAAGTGCGAAAAGTGTTTTTTCCACATTAATACAAGTGCAAAAGGGGTTTCCTGCACCAACACAAGTGCGAAAAGTGGTTTTTCAACACTAACATAAGTGCGAAAAGTGGTTTTTCAACATTAACACAAGTGCGAAAAGTGGTTTTTCCACACTAATACAAGTGCAAAAGTGGTTTCCTGCACCAACACAAGTGCGAAAAGTAGTTTTTCAACACTAACACAAGTGCGAAAAGTGGTTTTTCAACACTAATACAAGTGCAAAAGTGGTTTCCTGCACCAACACAAGTGCGAAAAGTGTTTTTTCCACACTAATACAAGTGCAAAAGTGGTTTCCTGCACCAACACAAGTGCGAAAAGTGGTTTTTCAACACTATCACAAGTGCAAAAAGTGTTATTTCCACACTAATACAAGTGCAAAAGTGGTTTCCTGCACCAACACAAGTGCGAAAAGTGGTTTTTCAACACTAACACAAGTGCGAAAAGTGGTTTTTCAACACTAACACAAGTGCGAAAAGTGGTTTCCTGCACCAACACAAGTGCGAAAAGTGGTTTTCAACACTAACACAAGTGCGAAAAGTGGTTTTTCAACACTAACACAAGTGCGAAAAGTGTTTTTTCCACACTAATACAAGTGCAAAAGTGGTTTCCTGCACCAACACAAGTGCGAAAAGTGGTTTTTCAACACTAACACAAGTGCGAAAAGTGGTTTTTCAACACTAACACAAGTGCGAAAAGTGGTTTTTCCATACTAATACAAGTGCAAAAGTGGTTTCCTGCACCAACACAAGTGCGAAAAGTGGTTTTTCAACACTAACACAAGTGCGAAATGTGGTTTTTCAACACTATCACAAGTGCAAAAGGTGTTTTTTCCACACTAATACAAGTGCAAAAGTGGTTTCCTGCACCAACACAAGTGTGAAAAGTGGTTTTTCAACACTAACACAAGTGCGAAAAGTGGTTTTTCAACACTAACAGTAGTGCGAAAAGTGTTTTTTCCACACTAATACAAGTGCAAAAGTGGTTTCCTGCACCAACACAAGTGCGAAAAGTGGTTTTTCAACACTAACACAAGTGCGAAAAGTGGTTTTTCAACACTAACACAAGTGCGAAAAGTGGTTTTTCCACACGAATACAAGTGCAAAGGTGGTTTCCTGCACCAACACAAGTGCGAAAAGTGGTTTTTCAACACTAACACAAGTGCGAAAAGTGGTTTTTCAACACTAACACAAGTGCGAAAAGTGGTTTTTCCACACTAATACAAGTGCAAAAGTGGTTTCCTGCCCCAACACAAGTGCGAAAAGTGGTTTTTCAACACTAACGCAAGTGCGAAAAGTGGTTTTTCAACTCTATCACAAGTGCAAAAAGTGTTTTTTCCACACTAATACAAGTGCAAAAGTGGTTTCCTGCACCAACACGAGTGCGAAAAGTGGTTTTTCAACACTAACACAAGTGCGAAAAGTGGTTTTTCAACACTAACACAATTGCGAAAAGTGTTTTTTCCACACTAATACAAGTGCAAAAGTGGTTTCCTGCACAAACACAAGTGCGAAAAGTGGTTTTTCAACACTAACACAAGTGCGAAAAGTGGTTTTTCAACACTAACACAAGTGCGAAAAGTGGTTTTTCCACACTAATACAAGTGCAAAAGTGGTTTCCTGCACCAACACAAGTGCGAAAAGTGGTTTTTCAACACTAACACAAGTGCGAAAAGTGGTTTTTCAACACTATCACAAGTGCAAAAAGTGTTTTTTCCACACTAATACAAGTGCAAAAGTGGTTTCCTGCACCAACACAAGTGCGAAAAGTAGTTTTTCAACACCATCACAAGTGCAAAAAGTGTTTTTTCCACTCTAATACAAGTGCAAAAGTGGTTTCCTGCACCAACACAAGTGCGAAAAGTGGTTTTTCAACACTATCACAAGTGCAAAAAGTGTTTTTTCCACACTAATACAAGTGCAAAAGTGGTTTCCTGCACCAACACAAGTGCGAAAAGTGGTTTTTCAACACTAACACAAGTGCGAAAAGTGGTTTTTCAACACTAACACAAGTGCGAAAAGTGGTTTTTCAACACTAACACAAGTGCGAAAAGTGGTTTCCTGCACCAACACAAGTGCGAGAAGTGGTTTTTCAACACTAACACAAGTGCGAAAAGTGGTTTTTCAACACTAACACAAGTGCGAAAAGTGTTTTTTCCACACTAATACAAGTGCAAAGGTGGTTTCCTGCACCAACACAAGTGCGAAAAGTGGTTTTTCAACACTAACACAAGTGCGAAAAGTGGTTTTTCAACACTAACACAAGTGCGAAAAGTGGTTTCCTGCACCAACACAAGTGCGAAAAGTGGTTTTTCAACACTAACACAAGTGCGAAAAGTGGTTTTTCAACACTAACACAAGTGCGAAAAGTGTTTTTTCCACACTAATACAAGTGCAAAGGTGGTTTCCTGCACCAACACAAGTGCGAAAAGTGGTTTTTCAACACTAACACAAGTGCGAAAAGTGGTTTTTCAACACTAACACAAGTGCGAAAAGTGGTTTTTCAACACTAACACAAGTGCGAAAAGTGGTTTTTCAACACAAACACAAGTGCGAAAAGTGGTTTTTCAACACTAATACAAGTGCAAAAGTGGTTTCCTGCACCAACACAAGTGCGAAAAGTGGTTTTTCAACACGATCACAAGTGCAAAAAGTATTTTTTTCCACACTAATACAAGTGCAAAAGTGGTTTCCTGCACCAACACAAGTGCGAAAAGTGGTTTTTCAACACTAACACAAGTGCGAAAAGTGGTTTTTCAACACTAATACAAGTGCAAAAGTGGTTTCCTGCACCAACACAAGTGCGAAAAGTGGTTTTTCAACACGATCACAAGTGCAAAAAGTATTTTTTCCACACTAATACAAGTGCAAAAGTGGTTTCCTGCACCAACACAGGTGCGAAAAGTGGTTTTTCAACACTAACACAAGTGCGAAAAGTGGTTTTTCAACACTAACACAAGTGCGAAAAGTGGTTTTTCAACACTAACACAAGTGCGAAAAGTGGTTTCCTGCACCAACACAAGTGCGAAAAGTGGTTTTTCAACACTAACACAAGTGCGAAAAGTGGTTTTTCAACACTAACACAAGTGCGAAAAGTGTTTTTTCCACACTAATACAAGTGCAAAGGTAGTTTCCTGCACCAACACAAGTGCGAAAAGTGGTTTTTCAACACTAACACAAGTGCGAAAAGTGGTTTTTCAACACTAACACAAGTGCGAAAAGTGGTTTTTCCACACTAATACAAGTGCAAAAGTGGTTTCCTGCAACAACACAAGTGCGAAAAGTGGTTTTTCAATACTAACGCAAGTGCAAAAAGTGGTTTTTCAACTCTATCACAAGTGCAAAAAGTGTTTTTTCCACACTAATACAAGTGCAAAAGTGGTTTCCTGCACCAACACAAGTGCGAAAAGTGGTTTTTCAACACTAACACAAGTGCGAAAAGTGGTTTTTCAACACTATCACAAGTGCAAAAAGTGTTTTTTCCACACTAATACAAGTGCAAAAGTGGTTTCCTGCACCAACACAAGTGCGAAAAGTGGTTTTTCAACACTAACACAAGTGCGAAAAGTAGTTTTTCAACACTAACACAAGTGCGAAAAGTGGTTTCCTGCACCAACACAAGTGCTAAAAGTGGTTTTTCAACACTAACACAAGTGCGAAAAGTGGTTTTTCAACACTAACACAAGTGCGAAAAGTGGTTTTTCCACACTAATACAAGTGCAAAAGTGGTTTCCTGCACCAACACAAGTGCGAAAAGTGGTTTTTCAACACTAACACAAGTGCGAAAAGTGGTTTTTCAACACTATCACAAGTGCAAAAAGTATTTTTTCCACACTAATACAAGTGCAAAACTGGTTTCCTGCACCAACACAAGTGCGAAAAGTGTTTTTTCCACATTAATACAAGTGCAAAAGGGGTTTCCTGCACCAACACAAGTGCGAAAAGTGGTTTTTCAACACTAACACAAGTGCGAAAAGTGGTTTTTCAACATTAACACAAGTGCGAAAAGTGGTTTTTCCACACTAATACAAGTGCAAAAGTGGTTTCCTGCACCAACACAAGTGCGAAAAGTAGTTTTTCAACACTAACACAAGTGCGAAAAGTGGTTTTTCAACACTAATACAAGTGCAAAAGTGGTTTCCTGCACCAACACAAGTGCGAAAAGTGTTTTTTCCACACTAATACAAGTGCAAAAGTGGTTTCCTGCACCAACACAAGTGCGAAAAGTGGTTTTTCAACACTATCACAAGTGCAAAAAGTGTTTTTTCCACACTAATACAAGTGCAAAAGTGGTTTCCTGCACCAACACAAGTGCGAAAAGTGGTTTTTCAACACTAACACAAGTGCGAAAAGTGGTTTTTCAACACTAACACAAGTGCGAAAAGTGGTTTCCTGCACCAACACATGTGCGAAAAGTGGTTTTCAACACTAACACAAGTGCGAAAAGTGGTTTTTCAACACTAACACAAGTGCGAAAAGTGTTTTTTCCACACTAATACAAGTGCAAAAGTGGTTTCCTGCACCAACACAGGTGCGAAAAGTGGTTTTTCAACACTAACACAAGTGCGAAAAGTGGTTTTTCAACACTAACACAAGTGCGAAAAGTGGTTTTTCCATACTAATACAAGTGCAAAAGTGGTTTCCTGCACCAACACAAGTGCGAAAAGTGGTTTTTCAACACTAACACAAGTGCGAAATGTGGTTTTTCAACACTATCACAAGTGCAAAAGGTGTTTTTTCCACACTAATACAAGTGCAAAAGTGGTTTCCTGCACCAACACAAGTGTGAAAAGTGGTTTTTCAACACTAACACAAGTGCGAAAAGTGGTTTTTCAACACTAACAGTAGTGCGAAAAGTGTTTTTTCCACACTAATACAAGTGCAAAAGTGGTTTCCTGCACCAACACAAGTGCGAAAAGTGGTTTTTCAACACTAACACAAGTGCGAAAAGTGGTTTTTCAACACTAACACAAGTGCGAAAAGTGGTTTTTCCACACGAATACAAGTGCAAAGGTGGTTTCCTGCACCAACACAAGTGCGAAAAGTGGTTTTTCAACACTAACACAAGTGCGAAAAGTGGTTTTTCAACACTAACACAAGTGCGAAAAGTGGTTTTTCCACACTAATACAAGTGCAAAAGTGGTTTCCTGCCCCAACACAAGTGCGAAAAGTGGTTTTTCAACACTAACGCAAGTGCGAAAAGTGGTTTTTCAACTCTATCACAAGTGCAAAAAGTGTTTTTTCCACACTAATACAAGTGCAAAAGTGGTTTCCTGCACCAACACGAGTGCGAAAAGTGGTTTTTCAACACTAACACAAGTGCGAAAAGTGGTTTTTCAACACTAACACAATTGCGAAAAGTGTTTTTTCCACACTAATACAAGTGCAAAAGTGGTTTCCTGCACAAACACAAGTGCGAAAAGTGGTTTTTCAACACTAACACAAGTGCGAAAAGTGGTTTTTCAACAATAACACAAGTGCGAAAAGTGGTTTTTCCACACTAATACAAGTGCAAAAGTGGTTTCCTGCACCAACACAAGTGCGAAAAGTGGTTTTTCAACACTAACACAAGTGCGAAAAGTGGTTTTTCAACACTATCACAAGTGCAAAAAGTGTTTTTTCCACACTAATACAAGTGCAAAAGTGGTTTCCTGCACCAACACAAGTGCGAAAAGTAGTTTTTCAACACCATCACAAGTGCAAAAAGTGTTTTTTCCACTCTAATACAAGTGCAAAAGTGGTTTCCTGCACCAACACAAGTGCGAAAAGTGGTTTTTCAACACTATCACAAGTGCAAAAAGTGTTTTTTCCACACTAATACAAGTGCAAAAGTGGTTTCCTGCACCAACACAAGTGCGAAAAGTGGTTTTTCAACACTAACACAAGTGCGAAAAGTGGTTTTTCAACACTAACACAAGTGCGAAAAGTGGTTTTTCAACACTAACACAAGTGCGAAAAGTGGTTTCCTGCACCAACACAAGTGCGAGAAGTGGTTTTTCAACACTAACACAAGTGCGAAAAGTGGTTTTTCAACACTAACACAAGTGCGAAAAGTGTTTTTTCCACACTAATACAAGTGCAAAGGTGGTTTCCTGCACCAACACAAGTGCGAAAAGTGGTTTTTCAACACTAACACAAGTGCGAAAAGTGGTTTTTCAACACTAACACAAGTGCGAAAAGTGGTTTTTCAACACTAACACAAGTGCGAAAAGTGGTTTTTCAACACTAACACAAGTGCGAAAAGTGGTTTTTCAACACTAATACAAGTGCAGAAGTGGTTTCCTGCACCAACACAAGTGCGAAAAGTGGTTTTTCAACACGATCACAAGTGCAAAAAGTATTTTTTCCACACTAATACAAGTGCAAAAGTGGTTTCCTGCACCAACACAAGTGCGAAAAGTGGTTTTTCAACACTAACACAAGTGCGAAAAGTGGTTTTTCAACACTAACACAAGTGCGAAATGTGGTTTTTCAACACTAATACAAGTGCAAAAGTGGTTTCCTGCACCAACACAAGTGCGAAAAGTGGTTTTTCAACACGATCACAAGTGCAAAAAGTATTTTTTCCACACTAATACAAGTGCAAAAGTGGTTTCCTGCACCAACACAGGTGCGAAAAGTGGTTTTTCAACACTAACACAAGTGCGAAAAGTGGTTTTTCAACACTAACACAAGTGCGAAAAGTGGTTTTTCAACACTAACACAAGTGCGAAAAGTGGTTTCCTGCACCAACACAAGTGCGAAAAGTGGTTTTTCAACACGAACACAAGTGCAAAAAGTGGTTTTTCAACACTAACACACAAGTGCGAAAAGTGTTTTTTCCACACTAATACAAGTGCAAAGGTAGTTTCCTGCACCACCACAAGTGCGAAAAGTGGTTTTTCAACACTAACACAAGTGCGAAAAGTGGTTTTTCAACACTAACACAAGTGCGAAAAGTGGTTTTTCCACACTAATACAAGTGCAAAAGTGGTTTCCTGCAACAACACAAGTGCGAAAAGTGGTTTTTCAATACTAACGCAAGTGCGAAAAGTGGTTTTTCAACTCTATCACAAGTGCAAAAAGTGTTTTTTCCACACTAATACAAGTGCAAAAGTGGTTTCCTGCACCAACACAAGTGCGAAAAGTGGTTTTTCAACACTAACACAAGTGCGAAAAGTAGTTTTTCAACACTAACACAAGTGCGAAAAGTGGTTTCCTGCACCAACACAAGTGCTAAAAGTGGTTTTTCAACACGAACACAAGTGCGAAAAGTGGTTTTTCAACACTAACACAAGTGCGAAAAGTGGTTTTTCCACACTAATACAACTGCAAAAGTGGTTTCCTGCACCAACACAAGTGCGAAAAGTGGTTTTTCAACACTAACACAAGTGCGAAAAGTGGTTTTTCAACACTATCACAAGTGCAAAAAGTGTTTTTTCCACACTAATACAAGTGCAAAACTGGTTTCCTGCACCAACACAAGTGCGAAAAGTGGTTTTTCAACACTAACACAAGTGCGAAAAGTGGTTTTTCAACACTAACACAAGTGTGAAAAGTGGTTTTTCAACACTAACACAAGTGCGAAAAGTGTTTTTTCCACACTAATACAAGTGCAAAAGTGGTTTCCTGCACCAACACAAGTGCGAAAAGTGGTTTTTCAACACTATCACAAGTGCAAAAAGTGTTTTTTCCACACTAATACAAGTGCAAAAGTGGTTTCCTGCACCAACACAAGTGCGAAAAGTGGTTTTTCAACACTAACACAAGTGCGAAAAGTGGTTTTTCAACACTAACACAAGTGCGAAAAGTGGTTTTTCAACACTAACACAAGTGCGAAAAGTGGTTTCCTGCACCAACACAATTGCGAAAAGTGGTTTTTCAACACTAACACAAGTGCGAAAAGTGGTTTTTCAACACTAACACAAGTGCGAAAAGTGTTTTTTCCACACTAATACAAGTGCAAAGGTGGTTTCCTGCACCAACACTAGTGCGAAAAGTGGTTTTTCAACACTAACACAAGTGCGAAAATTGGTTTTTCAACACTAACATAAATGCGAAAAGTGATTTTTCCACACTAATACAAGTGCAAAAGTGGTTTCCTGCACCAACACAAGTGCGAAAAGTGGTTTTTCAACACTAACGCAAGTGCGAAAAGTGGTTTTTCAACACTAACACAAGTGCGAAAAGTGGTTTTTCAACACTAATACAAGTGCAGAAGTGGTTTCCTGCACCAACACAAGTGCGAAAAGTGGTTTTTCAACACGATCACAAGTGCAAAAAGTATTTTTTCCACACTAATACAAGTGCAAAAGTGGTTTCCTGCACCAACACAAGTGCGAAAAGTGTTTTTCAACACTAACACAAGTGCGAAAAGTGGTTTTTCAACACTAACACAAGTGCGAAATGTGGTTTTTCAACACTAATACAAGTGCAAAAGTGGTTTCCTGCACCAACACAAGTGCGAAAAGTGGTTTTCAACACGATCACAAGTGCAAAAAGTATTTTTTCCACACTAATACAAGTGCAAAAGTGGTTTCCTGCACCAACACAGGTGCGAAAAGTGGTTTTTCAACACTAACACAAGTGCGAAAAGTGGTTTTTCAACACTAACACAAGTGCGAAAAGTGGTTTTTCAACACTAACACAAGTGCGAAAAGTGGTTTCCTGCACCAACACAAGTGCGAAAAGTGGTTTTTCAACACGAACACAAGTGCAAAAAGTGGTTTTTCAACACTAACACACAAGTGCGAAAAGTGTTTTTTCCACACTAATACAAGTGCAAAGGTAGTTTCCTGCACCACCACAAGTGCGAAAAGTGGTTTTTCAACACTAACACAAGTGCGAAAAGTGGTTTTTCAACACTAACACAAGTGCGAAAAGTGGTTTTTCCACACTAATACAAGTGCAAAAGTGGTTTCCTGCAACAACACAAGTGCGAAAAGTGGTTTTTCAATACTAACGCAAGTGCGAAAAGTGGTTTTTCAACTCTATCACAAGTGCAAAAAGTGTTTTTTCCACACTAATACAAGTGCAAAAGTGGTTTCCTGCACCAACACAAGTGCGAAAAGTGGTTTTTCAACACTAACACAAGTGCGAAAAGTAGTTTTTCAACACTAACACAAGTGCGAAAAGTGGTTTCCTGCACCAACACAAGTGCTAAAAGTGGTTTTTCAACACGAACACAAGTGCGAAAAGTGGTTTTTCAACACTAACACAAGTGCGAAAAGTGGTTTTTCCACACTAATACAACTGCAAAAGTGGTTTCCTGCACCAACACAAGTGCGAAAAGTGGTTTTTCAACACTAACACAAGTGCGAAAAGTGGTTTTTCAACACTATCACAAGTGCAAAAAGTGTTTTTTCCACACTAATACAAGTGCAAAACTGGTTTCCTGCACCAACACAAGTGCGAAAAGTGGTTTTTCAACACTAACACAAGTGCGAAAAGTGGTTTTTCAACACTAACACAAGTGTGAAAAGTGGTTTTTCAACACTAACACAAGTGCGAAAAGTGTTTTTTCCACACTAATACAAGTGCAAAAGTGGTTTCCTGCACCAACACAAGTGCGAAAAGTGGTTTTTCAACACTATCACAAGTGCAAAAAGTGTTTTTTCCACACTAATACAAGTGCAAAAGTGGTTTCCTGCACCAACACAAGTGCGAAAAGTGGTTTTTCAACACTAACACAAGTGCGAAAAGTGGTTTTTCAACACTAACACAAGTGCGAAAAGTGGTTTTTCAACACTAACACAAGTGCGAAAAGTGGTTTCCTGCACCAACACAATTGCGAAAAGTGGTTTTTCAACACTAACACAAGTGCGAAAAGTGGTTTTTCAACACTAACACAAGTGCGAAAAGTGTTTTTTCCACACTAATACAAGTGCAAAGGTGGTTTCCTGCACCAACACTAGTGCGAAAAGTGGTTTTTCAACACTAACACAAGTGCGAAAATTGGTTTTTCAACACTAACATAAATGCGAAAAGTGATTTTTCCACACTAATACAAGTGCAAAAGTGGTTTCCTGCACCAACACAAGTGCGAAAAGTGGTTTTTCAACACTAACGCAAGTGCGAAAAGTGGTTTTTCAACACTATCACAAGTGCAAAAAGTGTTTTTTTCCACACTAATACAAGTGCAAAAGTGGTTTCCTGCACCAACACAAGTGCGAAAAGTGGTTTTTCAATACTAACGCAAGTGCGAAAAGTGGTTTTTCAACTCTATCACAAGTGCAAAAAGTGTTTTTTCCACACTAATACAAGTGCAAAAGTGGTTTCCTGCACCAACACAAGTGCGAAAAGTGGTTTTTCAACACTAACACAAGTGCGAAAAGTGGTTTCCTGCACCAACACAAGTGCGAAAAGTGGTTTTTCAACACTAACACAAGTGCGAAAAGTGGTTTTTCAACACTAACACAAGTGCGAAAAGTGTTTTTTCCACACTAATACAAGTGCAAAGGTGGTTTCCTGCACCAACACAAGTGCGAAAAGTGGTTTTTCAACACTAACACAAGTGCGAAAAGTGGTTTTTCAACACTATCACAAGTGGAAAAAGTGTTTTTTCCACACCAATATAAGTGCAAAAGTGGTTTCCTGCACCAACACAAGTGCGAAAAGTGGTTTTTCAACACCATCACAAGTGCAAAAAGTGTTTTTTCCACACTAATACAAGTGCAAAAGTGGTTTCCTGCACCAACACAAGTGCGAAAAGTGGTTTTTCAACACTATCACAAGTGCAAAAAGTGTTTTTTCCACACTAATACAAGTGCAAAAGTGGTTTCCTGCACCAACACAAGTGCGAAAAGTGGTTTTTCAACACTAACACAAGTGCGAAAAGTGGTTTTTCAACACTAACACAAGTGCGAAAAGTGGTTTTTCAACACTAACACAAGTGCGAAAAGTGGTTTCCTGCACCAACACAAGTGCGAAAAGTGGTTTTTCAACACTAACACAAGTGCGAAAAGTGGTTTTTCAACACTAATACAAGTGCGAAAAGTGTTTTTTCCACACTAATACAAGTGCAAAGGTGGTTTCCTGCACCAGCACAAGTGCGAAAAGTGGTTTTTCAACACTAACACAAGTGCGAAAAGTGGTTTTTCAACACTAACACAAGTGCGAAAAGTGGTTTTTCCACACTAATACAAGTGCAAAAGTGGTTTCCTGCAACAACACAAGTGCGAAAAGTGGTTTTTCAACACTAACACAAGTGCGAAAAGTGGTTTTTCAACACTAATACAAGTGCAAAAGTGGTTTCCTGCACCAACACAAGTGCGAAAAGTGTTTTTTCCACACTAATACAAGTGCAAAAGTGGTTTCCTGCACCAACACAAGTGCGAAAAGTGGTTTTTCAACACTATCACAAGTGCAAAAAGTGTTTTTTCCACACTAATACAAGTGCAAAAGTGGTTTCCTGCACCAACACAAGTGCGAAAAGTGGTTTTTCAACACTAACACAAGTGCGAAAAGTGGTTTTTCAACACTAACACAAGTGCGAAAAGTGGTTTCCTGCACCAACACAAGTGCGAAAAATGGTTTTTCAACACTAACACAAGTGCGAAAAGTGGTATTTCAACACTAACACAAGTGCGAAAAGTGTTTTTTCCACACTAATACAAGTGCAAAAGTGGTTTCCTGCACCAACACAAGTGCGAAAAGTGGTTTTTCAACACTAACACAAGTGCGAAAAGTGGTTTTTCAACACTAACACAAGTGCGAAAAGTGTTTTTTCCACACTAATACAAGTGCAAAAGTGGTTTCCTGCACCAACACAAGTGTGAAAAGTGGTTTTTCAACACTAACACAAGTGCGAAAAGTGGTTTTTCAACACTAACACAAGTGCGAAAAGTGGTTTTTCCACACGAATACAAGTGCAAAGGTGGTTTCCTGCACCAACACAAGTGCGAAAAGTGGTTTTTCAACACTAACACAAGTGCGAAAAGTGGTTTTTCAACACTAACACAAGTGCGAAAAGTGGTTTTTCCACACTAATACAAGTGCAAAAGTGGTTTCCTGCACCAACACAAGTGCGAAAAGTGGTTTTTCAACACTAACGCAAGTGCGAAAAGTGGTTTTTCAACTCTATCACAAGTGCAAAAAGTGTTTTTTCCACACTAATACAAGTGCAAAAGTGGTTTCCTGCACCAACACGAGTGCGAAAAGTGGTTTTTCAACACTAACACAAGTGCGAAAAGTGGTTTTTCAACACTAACACAATTGCGAAAAGTGTTTTTTCCACACTAATACAAGTGCAAAAGTGGTTTCCTGCACAAACACAAGTGCGAAAAGTGGTTTTTCAACACTAACACAAGTGCGAAAAGTGGTTTTTCAACACTAACACAAGTGCGAAAAGTGGTTTTTCCACACTAATACAAGTGCAAAAGTGGTTTCCTGCACAAACACAAGTGCGAAAAGTGGTTTTTCAACACTAACACAAGTGCGAAAAGTGGTTTTTCAACACTATCACAAGTGCAAAAAGTGTTTTTTCCACACTAATACAAGTGTAAAAGTGGTTTCCTGCACCAACACAAGTGCGAAAAGTAGTTTTTCAACACCATCACAAGTGCAAAAAGTGTTTTTTCCACTCTAATACAAGTGCAAAAGTGGTTTCCTGCACCAACACAAGTGCGAAAAGTGGTTTTTCAACACTATCACAAGTGCAAAAAGTGTTTTTTCCACACTAATACAAGTGCAAAAGTGGTTTCCTGCACCAACACAAGTGCGAAAAGTGGTTTTTCAACACTAACACAAGTGCGAAAAGTGGTTTTTCAACACTAACACAAGTGCGAAAAGTGGTTTTTCAACACTAACACAAGTGCGAAAAGTGGTTTCCTGCACCAACACAAGTGCGAAAAGTGGTTTTTCAACACTAACACAAGTGCGAAAAGTGGTTTTTCAACACTAACACAAGTGCGAAAAGTGTTTTTTCCACACTAATACAAGTGCAAAGGTGGTTTCCTGCACCAACACAAGTGCGAAAAGTGGTTTTTCAACACTAACACAAGTGCGAAAAGTGGTTTTTCAACACTAACACAAGTGCGAAAAGTGGTTTTTCAACACTAACACAAGTGCGAAAAGTGGTTTTTCAACACAAACACAAGTGCGAAAAGTGGTTTTTCAACACTAATACAAGTGCAAAAGTGGTTTCCTGCACCAACACAAGTGCGAAAAGTGGTTTTTCAACACGATCACAAGTGCAAAAAGTATTTTTTCCACACTAATACAAGTGCAAAAGTGGTTTCCTGCACCAACACAAGTGCGAAAAGTGGTTTTTCAACACTAACACAAGTGCGAAAAGTGGTTTTTCAACACTAATACAAGTGCAAAAGTGGTTTCCTGCACCAACACAAGTGCGAAAAGTGGTTTTTCAACACGATCACAAGTGCAAAAAGTATTTTTTCCACACTAATACAAGTGCAAAAGTGGTTTCCTGCACCAACACAGGTGCGAAAAGTGGTTTTTCAACACTAACACAAGTGCGAAAAGTGGTTTTTCAACACTAACACAAGTGCGAAAAGTGGTTTTTCAACACTAACACAAGTGCGAAAAGTGGTTTCCTGCACCAACACAAGTGCGAAAAGTGGTTTTTCAACACTAACACAAGTGCAAAAAGTGGTTTTTCAACACTAACACAAGTGCGAAAAGTGTTTTTTCCACACTAATACAAGTGCAAAGGTAGTTTCCTGCACCAACACAAGTGCGAAAAGTGGTTTTTCAACACTAACACAAGTGCGAAAAGTGGTTTTTCAACACTAACACAAGTGCGAAAAGTGGTTTTTCCACACTAATACAAGTGCAAAAGTGGTTTCCTGCAACAACACAAGTGCGAAAAGTGGTTTTTCAATACTAACGCAAGTGCAAAAAGTGGTTTTTCAACTCTATCACAAGTGCAAAAAGTGTTTTTTCCACACTAATACAAGTGCAAAAGTGGTTTCCTGCACCAACACAAGTGCGAAAAGTGGTTTTTCAACACTAACACAAGTGCGAAAAGTGGTTTTTCAACACTATCACAAGTGCAAAAAGTGTTTTTCCACACTAATACAAGTGCAAAAGTGGTTTTCTGCACCAACACAAGTGCGAAAAGTGGTTTTTCAACACTAACACAAGTGCGAAAAGTAGTTTTTCAACACTAACACAAGTGCGAAAAGTGGTTTCCTGCACCAACACAAGTGCTAAAAGTGGTTTTTCAACACTAACACAAGTGCGAAAAGTGGTTTTTCAACACTAACACAAGTGCGAAAAGTGGTTTTTCCACACTAATACAAGTGCAAAAGTGGTTTCCTGCACCAACACAAGTGCGAAAAGTGGTTTTTCAACACTAACACAAGTGCGAAAAGTGGTTTTTCAACACTATCACAAGTGCAAAAAGTGTTTTTTCCACACTAATACAAGTGCAAAACTGGTTTCCTGCACCAACACAAGTGCGAAAAGTGGTTTTTCAACACTAACACAAGTGCGAAAAGTGTTTTTTCCACATTAATACAAGTGCAAAAGGGGTTTCCTGCACCAACACAAGTGCGAAAAGTGGTTTTTCAACACTAACATAAGTGCGAAAAGTGGTTTTTCAACATTAACACAAGTGCGAAAAGTGGTTTTTCCACACTAATACAAGTGCAAAAGTGGTTTCCTGCACCAACACAAGTGCGAAAAGTAGTTTTTCAACACTAACACAAGTGCGAAAAGTGGTTTTTCAACACTAATACAAGTGCAAAAGTGGTTTCCTGCACCAACACAAGTGCGAAAAGTGTTTTTTCCACACTAATACAAGTGCAAAAGTGGTTTCCTGCACCAACACAAGTGCGAAAAGTGGTTTTTCAACACTATCACAAGTGCAAAAAGTGTTTTTTCCACACTAATACAAGTGCAAAAGTGGTTTCCTGCACCAACACAAGTGCGAAAAGTGGTTTTTCAACACTAACACAAGTGCGAAAAGTGGTTTTTCAACACTAACACAAGTGCGAAAAGTGGTTTCCTGCACCAACACAAGTGCGAAAAGTGGTTTTCAACACTAACACAAGTGCGAAAAGTGGTTTTTCAACACTAACACAAGTGCGAAAAGTGTTTTTTCCACACTAATACAAGTGCAAAAGTGGTTTCCTGCACCAACACAAGTGCGAAAAGTGGTTTTTCAACACCAACACAAGTGCGAAAAGTGGTTTTTCAACACTAACACAAGTGCGAAAAGTGGTTTTTCCACACTAATACAAGTGCAAAAGTGGTTTCCTGCACCAACACAAGTGCGAAAAGTGGTTTTTCAACACTAACACAAGTGCGAAAAGTGGTTTTTCAACACTATCACAAGTGCAAAAAGTGTTTTTTCCACACTAATACAAGTGCAAAACTGGTTTCCTGCACCAACACAAGTGCGAAAAGTGGTTTTTCAACACTAACACAAGTGCGAAAAGTGTTTTTTCCACATTAATACAAGTGCAAAAGGGGTTTCCTGCACCAACACAAGTGCGAAAAGTGGTTTTTCAACACTAACATAAGTGCGAAAAGTGGTTTTTCAACATTAACACAAGTGCGAAAAGTGGTTTTTCCACACTAATACAAGTGCAAAAGTGGTTTCCTGCACCAACACAAGTGCGAAAAGTAGTTTTTCAACACTAACACAAGTGCGAAAAGTGGTTTTTCAACACTAATACAAGTGCAAAAGTGGTTTCCTGCACCAACACAAGTGCGAAAAGTGTTTTTTCCACACTAATACAAGTGCAAAAGTGGTTTCCTGCACCAACACAAGTGCGAAAAGTGGTTTTTCAACACTATCACAAGTGCAAAAAGTGTTTTTTCCACACTAATACAAGTGCAAAAGTGGTTTCCTGCACCAACACAAGTGTGAAAAGTGGTTTTTCAACACTAACACAAGTGCGAAAAGTGGTTTTTCAACACTAACACAAGTGCGAAAAGTGGTTTCCTGCACCAACACAAGTGCGAAAAGTGGTTTTCAACACTAACACAAGTGCGAAAAGTGGTTTTTCAACACTAACACAAGTGCGAAAAGTGTTTTTTCCACACTAATACAAGTGCAAAAGTGGTTTCCTGCACCAACACAAGTGCGAAAAGTGGTTTTTCAACACTAACACAAGTGCGAAAAGTGGTTTTTCAACACTAACACAAGTGCGAAAAGTGGTTTTTCCATACTAATACAAGTGCAAAAGTGGTTTCCTGCACCAACACAAGTGCGAAAAGTGGTTTTTCAACACTAACACAAGTGCGAAAAGTGGTTTTTCAACACTATCACAAGTGCAAAAGGTGTTTTTTCCACACTAATACAAGTGCAAAAGTGGTTTCCTGCACCAACACAAGTGTGAAAAGTGGTTTTTCAACACTAACACAAGTGCGAAAAGTGGTTTTTCAACACTAACAGTAGTGCGAAAAGTGTTTTTTCCACACTAATACAAGTGCAAAAGTGGTTTCCTGCACCAACACAAGTGCGAAAAGTGGTTTTTCAACACTAACACAAGTGCGAAAAGTGGTTTTTCAACACTAACACAAGTGCGAAAAGTGGTTTTTCCACACGAATACAAGTGCAAAGGTGGTTTCCTGCACCAACACAAGTGCGAAAAGTGGTTTTTCAACACTAACACAAGTGCGAAAAGTGGTTTTTCAACACTAACACAAGTGCGAAAAGTGGTTTTTCCACACTAATACAAGTGCAAAAGTGGTTTCCTGCCCCAACACAAGTGCGAAAAGTGGTTTTTCAACACTAACGCAAGTGCGAAAAGTGGTTTTTCAACTCTATCACAAGTGCAAAAAGTGTTTTTTCCACACTAATACAAGTGCAAAAGTGGTTTCCTGCACCAACACGAGTGCGAAAAGTGGTTTTTCAACACTAACACAAGTGCGAAAAGTGATTTTTCAACACTAACACAATTGCGAAAAGTGTTTTTTCCACACTAATACAAGTGCAAAAGTGGTTTCCTGCATAAACACAAGTGCGAAAAGTGGTTTTTCAACACTAACACAAGTGCGAAAAGTGGTTTTTCAACACTAACACAAGTGCGAAAAGTGGTTTTTCCACACTAATACAAGTGCAAAAGTGGTTTCCTGCACCAACACAAGTGCGAAAAGTGGTTTTTCAACACTAACACAAGTGCGAAAAGTGGTTTTTCAACACTATCACAAGTGCAAAAAGTGTTTTTTCCACACTAATACAAGTGCAAAAGTGGTTTCCTGCACCAACACAAGTGCGAAAAGTGGTTTTTCAACACTAACACAAGTGCGAAAAGTGTTTTTTCCACATTAATACAAGTGCAAAAGGGGTTTCCTGCACCAACACAAGTGCGAAAAGTGGTTTTTCAACACTAACATAAGTGCGAAAAGTGGTTTTTCAACATTAACACAAGTGCGAAAAGTGGTTTTTCCACACTAATACAAGTGCAAAAGTGGTTTCCTGCACCAACACAAGTGCGAAAAGTAGTTTTTCAACACTAACACAAGTGCGAAAAGTGGTTTTTCAACACTAATACAAGTGCAAAAGTGGTTTCCTGCACCAACACAAGTGCGAAAAGTGTTTTTTCCACACTAATACAAGTGCAAAAGTGGTTTCCTGCACCAACACAAGTGCGAAAAATGGTTTTTCAACACTATCACAAGTGCAAAAAGTGTTTTTTCCACACTAATACAAGTGCAAAAGTGGTTTCCTGCACCAACACAAGTGCGAAAAGTGGTTTTTCAACACTAACACAAGTGCGAAAAGTGGTTTTTCAACACTAACACAAGTGCGAAAAGTGGTTTCCTGCACCAACACAAGTGCGAAAAGTGGTTTTCAACACTAACACAAGTGCGAAAAGTGGTTTTTCAACACTAACACAAGTGCGAAAAGTGTTTTTTCCACACTAATACAAGTGCAAAAGTGGTTTCCTGCACCAACACAAGTGCGAAAAGTGGTTTTTCAACACTAACACAAGTGCGAAAAGTGATTTTTCAACACTAACACAATTGCGAAAAGTGTTTTTTCCACACTAATACAAGTGCAAAAGTGGTTTCCTGCATAAACACAAGTGCGAAAAGTGGTTTTTCAACACTAACACAAGTGCGAAAAGTGGTTTTTCAACACTAACACAAGTGCGAAAAGTGGTTTTTCCACACTAATACAAGTGCAAAAGTGGTTTCCTGCACCAACACAAGTGCGAAAAGTGGTTTTTCAACACTAACACAAGTGCGAAAAGTGGTTTTTCAACACTATCACAAGTGCAAAAAGTGTTTTTTCCACACTAATACAAGTGCAAAAGTGGTTTCCTGCACCAACACAAGTGCGAAAAGTAGTTTTTCAACACCATCACAAGTGCAAAAAGTGTTTTTTCCACTCTAATACAAGTGCAAAAGTGGTTTCCTGCACCAACACAAGTGCGAAAAGTGGTTTTTCAACACTATCACAAGTGCAAAAAGTGTTTTTTCCACACTAATACAAGTGCAAAATTGGTTTCCTGCACCAACACAAGTGCGAAAAGTGGTTTTTCAACACTAACACAAGTGCGAAAAGTGGTTTTTCAACACTAACACAAGTGCGAAAAGTGGTTTTTCAACACTAACACAAGTGCGAAAAGTGGTTTCCTGCACCAACACAAGTGCGAGAAGTGGTTTTTCAACACTAACACAAGTGCGAAAAGTGGTTTTTCAACACTAACACAAGTGCGAAAAGTGTTTTTTCCACACTAATACAAGTGCAAAGGTGGTTTCCTGCACCAACACAAGTGCGAAAAGTGGTTTTTCAACACTAACACAAGTGCGAAAAGTGGTTTTTCAACACTAACACAAGTGCGAAAAGTGGTTTTTCAACACTAACACAAGTGCGAAAAGTGGTTTTTCAACACTAACACAAGTGCGAAAAGTGGTTTTTCAACACTAATACAAGTGCAAAAGTGGTTTCCTGCACCAACACAAGTGCGAAAAGTGGTTTTTCAACACGATCACAAGTGCAAAAAGTATTTTTTCCACATTAATACAAGTGCAAAAGTGGTTTCCTGCACCAACACAAGTGCGAAAAGTGGTTTTTCAACACTAACACAAGTGCGAAAAGTGGTTTTTCAACACTAACACAAGTGCGAAAAGTGGTTTTTCAACACTAATACAAGTGCAAAAGTGGTTTCCTGCACCAACACAAGTGCGAAAAGTGGTTTTTCAACACGATCACAAGTGCAAAAAGTATTTTTTCCACACTAATACAAGTGCAAAAGTGGTTTCCTGCACCAACACAGGTGCGAAAAGTGGTTTTTCAACACTAACACAAGTGCGAAAAGTGGTTTTTCAACACTAACACAAGTGCGAAAAGTGGTTTTTCAACACTAACACAAGTGCGAAAAGTGGTTTCCTGCACCAACACAAGTGCGAAAAGTGGTTTTTCAACACTAACACAAGTGCAAAAAGTGGTTTTTCAACACTAACACACAAGTGCGAAAAGTGTTTTTTCAACACTAACACAAGTGCGAAAAGTGGTTTTTCAACACTAACACAAGTGCGAAAAGTGGTTTCCTGCACCAACACAAGTGCGAAAAGTGGTTTTTCAACACTAACACAAGTGCAAAAAGTGGTTTTTCAACACTAACACACAAGTGCGAAAAGTGGTTTTTCAACACTAACACAAGTGCGAAAAGTGGTTTTTCAACACTAACACAAGTGCGAAAAGTGGTTTTTCAACACTAACACAAGTGCGAAAAGTGGTTTCCTGCACCACCACAAGTGCGAAAAGTGGTTTTTCAACACTAACACAAGTGCGAAAAGTGGTTTTTCAACACTAACACAAGTGCGAAAAGTGGTTTTTCCACACTAATACAAGTGCAAAAGTGGTTTCCTGCAACAACACAAGTGCGAAAAGTGGTTTTTCAATACTAACGCAAGTGCGAAAAGTGGTTTTTCAACTCTATCACAAGTGCAAAAAGTGTTTTTTCCACACTAATACAAGTGCAAAAGTGGTTTCCTGCACCAACACAAGTGCGAAA
Source organism: Myxine glutinosa (assembly GCF_964187855.1). Classification (NCBI taxonomy): domain Eukaryota; kingdom Metazoa; phylum Chordata; class Myxini; order Myxiniformes; family Myxinidae; genus Myxine; species Myxine glutinosa. Next base: position 78,699 of record NW_027617070.1, on the reverse strand, counting down.
AGTGGTTTTTCAACACTAACACAAGTGCGAAAAGTAGTTTTTCAACACTAACACAAGTGCGAAAAGTGGTTTCCTGCACCAACACAAGTGCTAAAAGTGGTTTTTCAACACTAACACAAGTGCGAAAAGTGGTTTTTCAACACTAACACAAGTGCGAAAAGTGGTTTTTCCACACTAATACAACTGCAAAAGTGGTTTCCTGCACCAACACAAGTGCGAAAAGTGGTTTTTCAACACTAACACAAGTGCGAAAAGTGGTTTTTCAACACTATCACAAGTGCAAAAAGTGTTTTTTCCACACTAATACAAGTGCAAAACTGGTTTCCTGCACCAACACAAGTGCGAAAAGTGGTTTTTCAACACTAACACAAGTGCGAAAAGTGGTTTTTCAACACTAACACAAGTGTGAAAAGTGGTTTTTCAACACTAACACAAGTGCGAAAAGTGTTTTTTCCACACTAATACAAGTGCAAAAGTGGTTTCCTGCACCAACACAAGTGCGAAAAGTGGTTTTTCAACACTATCACAAGTGCAAAAAGTGTTTTTTCCACACTAATACAAGTGCAAAAGTGGTTTCCTGCACCAACACAAGTGCGAAAAGTGGTTTTTCAACACTAACACAAGTGCGAAAAGTGGTTTTTCAACACTAACACAAGTGCGAAAAGTGGTTTTTCAACACTAACACAAGTGCGAAATGTGGTTTCCTGCACCAACACAATTGCGAAAAGTGGTTTTTCAACACTAACACAAGTGCGAAAAGTGGTTTTTCAACACTAACACAAGTGCGAAAAGTGTTTTTTCCACACTAATACAAGTGCAAAGGTGGTTTCCTGCACCAACACTAGTGCGAAAAGTGGTTTTTCAACACTAACACAAGTGCGAAAATTGGTTTTTCAACACTAACATAAGTGCGAAAAGTGATTTTTCCACACTAATACAAGTGCAAAAGTGGTTTCCTGCACCAACACAAGTGCGAAAAGTGGTTTTTCAACACTAACGCAAGTGCGAAAAGTGGTTTTTCAACACTATCACAAGTGCAAAAAGTGTTTTTTTCCACACTAATACAAGTGCAAAAGTGGTTTCCTGCACCAACACAAGTGCGAAAAGTGGTTTTTCAATACTAACGCAAGTGCGAAAAGTGGTTTTTCAACTCTATCACAAGTGCAAAAAGTGTTTTTTCCACACTAATACAAGTGCAAAAGTGGTTTCCTGCACCAACACAAGTGCGAAAAGTGGTTTTTCAACACTAACACAAGTGCGAAAAGTGGTTTCCTGCACCAACACAAGTGCGAAAAGTGGTTTTTCAACACTAACACAAGTGCGAAAAGTGGTTTTTCAACACTAACACAAGTGCGAAAAGTGTTTTTTCCACACTAATACAAGTGCAAAGGTGGTTTCCTGCACCAACACAAGTGCGAAAAGTGGTTTTTCAACACTAACACAAGTGCGAAAAGTGGTTTTTCAACACTAACACAAGTGCGAAAAGTGGTTTTTCAACACTAACACAAGTGCGAAAAGTGGTTTCCTGCACCAACACAAGTGCGAAAAGTGGTTTTTCAACACTAACACAAGTGCGAAAAGTGGTTTTTCAACACTAACACAAGTGCGAAAAGTGGTTTTTCAACACTAACACAAGTGCGAAAAGTGGTTTCCTGCACCAACACAAGTGCGAAAAGTGGTTTTTCAACACTAACACAAGTGCGAAAAGTGGTTTTTCAACACTAATACAAGTGCGAAAAGTGTTTTTTCCACACTAATACAAGTGCAAAGGTGGTTTCCTGCACCAGCACAAGTGCGAAAAGTGGTTTTTCAACACTAACACAAGTGCGAAAATGGTTTTTCAACACTAACACAAGTGCGAAAAGTGGTTTTTCCACACTAATACAAGTGCAAAAGTGGTTTCCTGCAACAACACAAGTGCGAAAAGTAGTTTTTCAATACTAACGCAAGTGCGAAAAGTGGTTTTTCAACTCTATCACAAGTGAAAAAAGTGTTTTTTCCACACTAATACAAGTGCAAAAGTGGTTTCCTGCACCAACACAAGTGCGAAAAGTGGTTTTTCAACACTAACACAAGTGCGAAAAGTGGTTTTTCAACACTATCACAAGTGCAAAAAGTGTTTTTTCCACACTAATACAAGTGCAAAAGTGGTTTCCTGCACCAACACAAGTGCGAAAAGTGGTTTTTCAACACTAACACAAGTGCGAAAAGTAGTTTTTCAACACTAACACAAGTGCGAAAAGTGGTTTCCTGCACCAACACAAGTGCTAAAAGTGGTTTTTCAACACTAACACAAGTGCGAAAAGTGGTTTTTCAACACTAACACAAGTGCGAAAAGTGGTTTTTCCACACTAATACAAGTGCAAAAGTGGTTTCCTGCACCAACACAAGTGCGAAAAGTGGTTTTTCAACACTAACACAAGTGCGAAAAGTGGTTTTTCAACACTATCACAAGTGCAAAAAGTGTTTTTTCCACACTAATACAAGTGCAAAACTGGTTTCCTGCACCAACACAAGTGCGAAAAGTGGTTTTTAAACACTAACACAAGTGCGAAAAGTGGTTTTTCAACACTAACACAAGTGTAAAAAGTGGTTTTTCAACACTAACACAAGTGCGAAAAGTGTTTTTTCCACACTAATACAAGTGCAAAAGTGGTTTCCTGCACCAACACAAGTGCGAAAAGTGGTTTTTCAACACTATCACAAGTGCAAAAAGTGTTTTTTCCACACTAATACAAGTGCAAAAGTGGTTTCCTGCACCAACACAAGTGCGAAAAGTGGTTTTTCAACACTAACACAAGTGCGAAATGTGGTTTTTCAACACTAACACTAGTGCGAAAAGTGGTTTTTCAACACTAACACAAGTGCGAAAAGTGGTTTCCTGCACCAACACAAGTGCGAAAAGTGGTTTTTCAACACTAACACAAGTGCGAAAAGTGGTTTTTCAACACTAACACAAGTGCGAAAAGTGTTTTTTCCACACTAATACAAGTGCAAAGGTGGTTTCCTGCACCAACACTAGTGCGAAAAGTGGTTTTTCAACACTAACACAAGTGCGAAAATTGGTTTTTCAACACTAACATAAGTGCGAAAAGTGGTTTTTCCACACTAATACAAGTGCAAAAGTGGTTTCCTGCACCAACACAAGTGCGAAAAGTGGTTTTTCAACACTAACACAAGTGCGAAAAGTGGTTTTTCAACACTAACACAAGTGCGAAAAGTGGTTTTTCAACACTAATACAAGTGCAAAAGTGGTTTCCTGCACCAACACAAGTGCGAAAAGTGGTTTTTCAACACGATCACAAGTGCAAAAAGTATTTTTTCCACACTAATACAAGTGCGAAAAGTGGTTTCCTGCACCAACACAAGTGCGAAAAGTGGTTTTTCAACACTAACACAAGTGCGAAAAGTGGTTTTTCAACACTAACATAAGTGCGAAAAGTGGTTTTTCCACACTAATACAAGTGCAAAAGTGGTTTCCTGCACCAACACAAGTGCGAAAAGTGGTTTTTCAACACTAACGCAAGTGCGAAAAGTGGTTTTTCAACACTATCACAAGTGCAAAAAGTGTTTTTTTCCACACTAATACAAGTGCAAAAGTGGTTTCCTGCACCAACACAAGTGCGAAAAGTGGTTTTTCAACACTAACACAAGTGCAAAAAGTGGTTTTTCAACACTAACACAATTGCGAAAAGTGTTTTTTCCACACTAATACAAGTGCAAAAGTGGTTTCCTGCACAAACACAAGTGCGAAAAGTGGTTTTTTAACACGAACAGAAGTGCGAAAAGTGGTTTTTCAACACTATCACAAGTGCAAAAAGTGTTTTTTCCACACTAATACAAGTGCAAAACTGGTTTCCTGCACCAACACAAGTGCGAAAAGTGGTTTTTCAACACTAACACAAGTGTGAAAAGTGGTTTTTCAACACTATCACAAGTGCAAAAAGTGTTTTTTCCACACTAATACAATTGCGAAAAGTGGTTTTTCAACACTATCACAAGTGCAAAAAGTGTTTTTTCCACACTAATACAAGTGCAAAAGTGGTTTCCTGCACCAACACAAGTGCGAAAAGTGGTTTTACAACACTAACACAAGTGCGAAAAGTGGTTTTTCAACACTATCACAAGTGCAAAAAGTGTTTTTTCCACACTAATACAAGTGCAAAAGTGGTTTCCTGCACCAACACAAGTGCGAAAAGTGGTTTTTCAACACTAACACAAGTGCGAAAAGTGGTTTTTCAACACTATCACAAGTGCAAAAAGTGTTTTTTCCACACTAATACAAGTGCAAAAGTGGTTTCCTGCACCAACACAAGTGCGAAAAGTGCTTTTTCAACACTAATGCAAGTGCGAAAAGTAGTTTTTCAACACTAACACAAGTGCGAAAAGTGGTTTCCTGCACCAACACAAGTGCTAAAAGTGGTTTTTCAACACTAACACAAGTGCGAAAAGTGGTTTTTCAACACTAAAACAAGTGCGAAAAGTGGTTTTTCCACACTAATACAAGTGCAAAAGTGGTTTCCTGCACCAACACAAGTGCGAAAAGTGGTTTTTCAACACTAACACAAGTGCGAAAAGTGGTTTTTCAACACTATCACAAGTGCAAAAAGTGTTTTTTCCACAATAATACAAGTGCAAAACTGGTTTCCTGCACCAACACAAGTGCGAAAAGTGGTTTTTCAACACTAACACAAGTGCGAAAAGTGGTTTTTCAACACTAACACAAGTGTGAAAGTGGTTTTTCAACACTAACACAAGTGCGAAAAGTGTTTTTTCCACACTAATACAAGTGCAAAAGTGGTTTCCTGCACCAACACAAGTGCGAAAAGTGGTTTTTCAACACTATCACAAGTGCAAAAAGTGTTTTTTCCACACTAATACAAGTGCAAAAGTGGTTTCCTGCACCAACACAAGTGCGAAAAGTGGTTTTTCAACACTAACACAAGTGCGAAAAGTGGTTTTTCAACACTAACACAAGTGCGAAAAGTGGTTTTTCAACACTAACACAAGTGCGAAAAGTGGTTTCCTGCACCAACACAAGTGCGAAAAGTGGTTTTTCAACACTAACACAAGTGCGAAAAGTGGTTTTTCAACACTAACACAAGTGCGAAAAGTGGTTTTTCCACACTAATACAAGTGCAAAGGTGGTTTCCTGCACCAACACAAGTGCGAAAAGTGGTTTTTCAACACTAACATAAGTGCGAAAATTGGTTTTTCAACACTAACATAAGTGCGAAAAGTGGTTTTTCCACACTAATACAAGTGCAAAAGTGGTTTCCTGCACCAACACAAGTGCGAAAAGTGGTTTTTCAACACTAACGCAAGTGCGAAAAGTGGTTTTTCAACACTAACACAAGTGCGAAAAGTGGTTTTTCAACACTAACACAAGTGCGAAAAGTGTTTTTTCCACACTAATACAAGTGCAAAGGTGGTTTCCTGCACCAACACAAGTGCGAAAAGTGGTTTTTCAACACTAACACAAGTGCGAAAATTGGTTTTTCAACACTAACATAAGTGCGAAAAGTGGTTTTTCCACACTAATACAAGTGCAAAAGTGGTTTCCTGCACCAACACAAGTGCGAAAAGTGGTTTTTCAACACTAACGCAAGTGCGAAAAGTGGTTTTTCAACACTATCACAAGTGCAAAAAGTGTTTTTTTCCACACTAATACAAGTGCAAAAGTGGTTTCCTGCACCAACACAAGTGCGAAAAGTGGTTTTTCCATACTAACGCAAGTGCGAAAAGTGGTTTTTCAACTCTATCACAAGTGCAAAAAGTGTTTTTTCCACACTAATACAAGTGCAAAAGTGGTTTCCTGCACCAACACAAGTGCGAAAAGTGTTTTTTCCACACTAATACAAGTGCGAAAAGTGGTTTCCTGCACCAACACAAGTGCGAAAAGTGGTTTTTCAACACTAACACAAGTGCGAAAAGTGGTTTTTCAACACTAACATAAGTGCGAAAAGTGGTTTTTCCACACTAATACAAGTGCAAAAGTGGTTTCCTGCACCAACACAAGTGCGAAAAGTGGTTTTTCAACACTAACACAAGTGCAAAAAGTGGTTTTTCAACACTAACACAATTGCGAAAAGTGTTTTTTCCACACTAATACAAGTGCAAAAGTGGTTTCCTGCACAAACACAAGTGCGAAAAGTGGTTTTTTAACACTAACATAAGTGCGAAAAGTGGTTTTTCAACACTAACACAAGTGCGAAAAGTGGTTTTTCCACACTAATACAAGTGCAAAAGTGGTTTCCTGCACCAACACAAGTGCGAAAAGTGGTTTTTCAACACTAACACAAGTGCGAAAAGTGGTTTTTCAACACTATCACAAGTGCAAAAAGTGTTTTTTCCACACTAATACAATTGCGAAAAGTGGTTTTTCAACACTATCACAAGTGCAAAAAGTGTTTTTTCCACACTAATACAAGTGCAAAAGTGGTTTCCTGCACCAACACAAGTGCGAAAAGTGGTTTTTCAACACTAACACAAGTGCGAAAAGTGGTTTTTCAACACTATCACAAGTGCAAAAAGTGTTTTTTCCACACTAATACAAGTGCAAAAGTGGTTTCCTGCACCAACACAAGTGCGAAAAGTGGTTTTTCAACACTAACACAAGTGCGAAAAGTGGTTTTTCAACACTATCACAAGTGCAAAAAGTGTTTTTTCCACACTAATACAAGTGCAAAAGTGGTTTCCTGCACCAACACAAGTGCGAAAAGTGGTTTTTCAACACTAACGCAAGTGCGAAAAGTCGTTTTTCAACACTAACACAAGTGCGAAAAGTGGTTTCCTGCACCAACACAAGTGCTAAAAGTGGTTTTTCAACACTAACACAAGTGCGAAAAGTGGTTTTTCAACACTAACACAAGTGCGAAAAGTGGTTTTTCCACACTAATACAAGTGCAAAAGTGGTTTCCTGCACCAACACAAGTGCGAAAAGTGGTTTTTCAACACTAACACAAGTGCGAAAAGTGGTTTTTCAACACTATCACAAGTGCAAAAAGTGTTTTTTCCACACTAATACAAGTGCAAAACTGGTTTCCTGCACCAACACAAGTGCGAAAAGTGGTTTTTCAACACTAACACAAGTGCGAAAAGTGGTTTTTCAACACTAACACAAGTGTGAAAAGTGGTTTTTCAACACTAACACAAGTGCGAAAAGTGTTTTTTCCACACTAATACAAGTGCAAAAGTGGTTTCCTGCACCAACACAAGTGCGAAAAGTGGTTTTTCAACACTATCACAAGTGCAAAAAGTGTTTTTTCCACACTAATACAAGTGCAAAAGTGGTTTCCTGCACCAACACAAGTGCGAAAAGTGGTTTTTCAACACTAACACAAGTGCGAAAAGTGGTTTTTCAACACTAAAACAAGTGCGAAAAGTGGTTTTTCAACACTAACACAAGTGCGAAAAGTGGTTTCCTGCACCAACACAAGTGCGAAAAGTGGTTTTTCAACACTAACACAAGTGCCAAAAGTGGTTTTTCAACACTAACACAAGTGCGAAAAGTGTTTTTTCCACACTAATACAAGTGCAAAGGTGGTTTCCTGCACCAACACAAGTGCGAAAAGTGGTTTTTCAACACTAACATAAGTGCGAAAATTGGTTTTTCAACACTAACATAAGTGCGAAAAGTGGTTTTTCCACACTAATACAAGTGCAAAAGTGGTTTCCTGCACCAACACAAGTGCGAAAAGTGGTTTTTCAACACTAACGCAAGTGCGAAAAGTGGTTTTTCTACACTATCACAAGTGCAAAAAGTGTTTTTTTCCACACTAATACAAGTGCAAAAGTGGTTTCCTGCACCAACACAAGTGCGAAAAGTGGTTTTTCCATACTAACGCAAGTGCGAAAAGTGGTTTTTCAACTCTATCACAAGTGCAAAAAGTGTTTTTTCCACACTAATACAAGTGCAAAAGTGGTTTCCTGCACCAACACAAGTGCGAAAAGTGGTTTTTCAACACTAACACAAGTGCGAAAAGTGGTTTCCTGCACCAACACAAGTGCGAAAAGTGGTTTTTCAACACTATCACAAGTGCGAAAAGTGGTTTTTCAACACTAACACAAGTGCGAAAAGTGTTTTTTCCACACTAATACAAGTGCAAAGGTGGTTTCCTGCACCAACACAAGTGCGAAAAGTGGTTTTTCAACACTAACACAAGTGCGAAAAGTGGTTTTTCAACATTATCACAAGTGCAAAAAGTGTTTTTTCCACACTAATACAAGTGCAAAAGTGGTTTCCTGCACCAACACAAGTGCGAAAAGTGGTTTTTCAACACCATCACAAGTGCAAAAAGTGTTTTTCCACACTAATACAAGTGCAAAAGTGGTTTCCTGCACCAACACAAGTGCGAAAAGTGGTTTTTCAACACTATCACAAGTGCAAAAAGTGTTTTTTCCACACTAATACAAGTGCAAAAGTGGTTTCCTGCACCAACACAAGTGCGAAAAGTGGTTTTTCAACACTAACACAAGTGCGAAAAGTAGTTTTTCAACACTAACACAAGTGCGAAAAGTGGTTTCCTGCACCAACACAAGTGCTAAAAGTGGTTTTTCAACACTAACACAAGTGCGAAAAGTGGTTTTTCAACACTAACACAAGTGCAAAAAGTGGTTTTTCCACACTAATACAAGTGCAAAAGTGGTTTCCTGCACCAACACAAGTGCGAAAAGTGGTTTTTCAACACTAACACAAGTGCAAAAAGTGTTTTTTCCACACTAATACAAGTGCAAAACTGGTTTCCTGCACCAACACAAGTGCGAAAAGTGGTTTTTCAACACTAACACAAGTGCGAAAAGTGGTTTTTCAACACTAACACAAGTGTGAAAAGTAGTTTTTCAACACTAACACAAGTGCGAAAAGTGTTTTTTCCACACTAATACAAGTGCAAAAGTGGTTTCCTGCACCAACACAAGTGCGAAAAGTGGTTTTTCAACACTATCACAAGTGCAAAAAGTGTTTTTTCCACACTAATACAAGTGCAAAAGTGGTTTCCTGCACCAACACAAGTGCGAAAAGTGGTTTTTCAACACTAACACAAGTGCGAAAAGTGGTTTTTCAACACTAACACAAGTGCGAAAAGTGGTTTTTCAACACTAACACAAGTGCGAAAAGTGGTTTCCTGCACCAACACAAGTGCGAAAAGTGGTTTTTCAACACTAACACAAGTGCGAAAAGTGGTTTTTCAACACTAACACAAGTGCGAAAAGTGTTTTTTCCACACTAATACAAGTGCAAAGGTGGTTTCCTGCACCAACACAAGTGCGAAAAGTGGTTTTTCAACACTAACACAAGTGCGAAAATTGGTTTTTCAACACTAACATAAGTGCGAAAAGTGGTTTTTCCACACTAATACAAGTGCAAAAGTGGTTTCCTGCACCAACACAAGTGCGAAAAGTGGTTTTTCAACACTAACGCAAGTGCGAAAAGTGGTTTTTCAACACTATCACAAGTGCAAAAAGTGTTTTTTTTCCACACTAATACAAGTGCGAAAGTGGTTTCCTGCACCAACACAAGTGCGAAAAGTGGTTTTTCAATACTAACGCAAGTGCGAAAAGTGGTTTTTCAACTCTATCACAAGTGCAAAAAGTGTTTTTTCCACACTAATACAAGTGCAAAAGTGGTTTCCTGCACCAACACAAGTGCGAAAAGTGGTTTTTCAACACTAACACAAGTGTGAAAAGTGGTTTCCTGCACCAACACAAGTGCGAAAAGTGGTTTTTCAACACTAACACAAGTGCGAAAAGTGGTTTTTCAACACTAACACAAGTGCGAAAAGTGTTTTTTCCACACTAATACAAGTGCAAAGGTGGTTTCCTGCAGCAACACAAGTGCGAAAAGTGGTTTTTCAACACTAACACAAGTGCGAAAAGTTGTTTTTCAACACTATCACAAGTGCAAAAAGTGTTTTTTCCACACTAATACAAGTGCAAAAGTGGTTTCCTGCACCAACACAAGTGCGAAAAGTGGTTTTTCAACACCATCACAAGTGCAAAAAGTGTTTTTTCCACACTAATACAAGTGCAAAAGTGGTTTCCTGCACCAACACAAGTGCGAAAAGTGGTTTTTCAACACTATCACAACTGCAAAAAGTGTTTTTTCCACACTAATACAAGTGCAAAAGTGGTTTCCTGCGCCAACACAAGTGCGAAAAGTGGTTTTTCAAAACTAATACAAGTGCGAAAAGTGTTTTTTCCACACTAATACAAGTGCAAAACTGGTTTCCTGCACCAACACAAGTGCGAAAAGTGGTTTTTCAACACTATCACAAGTGCAAAAAGTGTTTTTTCCACACTAATACAAGTGTAAAAGTGGTTTCCTGCACCAACACAAGTGCGAAAAGTGGTTTTTCAACACTAACACAAGTGCGAAAAGTGGTTTTTCAACACTAACACAAGTGCGAAAAGTGGTTTCCTGCACCAACACAAGTGCGAAAAGTGGTTTTTCAACACTAACACAAGTGCGAAAAGTGGTTTTTCAACACTAACACAAGTGCAAAAAGTGTTTTTTCCACACTAATACAAGTGTAAAAGTGGTTTCCTGCACCAACACAAGTGCGAAAAGTGGTTTTTCAACACTAACACAAGTGCGAAAAGTGGTTTTTCAACACTAACACAAGTGCAAAAGTGGTATCCTGCACCAACACAAGTGCGAAAAGTGGTTTTTCAACACTAACACAAGTGCGAAAAGTGGTTTTTCAACACTAACACAAGTGGGAAAAGTGGTTTTTCCACACTAATACAAGTGCAAAAGTGGTTTCCTGCACCAACACAAGTGCGAAAAGTGGTTTTTCAACACTAACACAAGTGCGAAAAGTGGTTTTTCAACACTATCACAAGTGCAAAAGGTGTTTTTTCCACACTAATACAAGTGCAAAAGTGGTTTCCTGCACCAACACAAGTGCGAAAAGTGGTTTTTCAACACTAACACAAGTGCAAAAAGTGGTTTTTCAACACTAACACAAGTGCGAAAAGTGTTTTTTCCACACTAATACAAGTGCAAAAGTGGTTTCCTGCACCAACACAAGTGCGAAAAGTGGTTTTTCAACACTAACACAAGTGCGAAAAGTGGTTTTTCCACACTAATACAATGGCAAAAGTGGTTGCCTGCACCAACACAAGTGCGAAAAGTGGTTTTTCAACACTAACCAAAGTGCGAAAAGTGGTTTTTCCACACTAATACAAGTGCAAAAGTGGTTTCCTGCACCAACACAAGTGTGAAAAGTGGTTTTTCAACACTATCACAAGTGCAAAAAGTGTTTTTTCCACACTAATACAAGTGCAAAAGTGTTTTCCTACACCAACACAAGTGCGAAAAGTGGTTTTTCAACACTAACACAAGTGCGAAAAGTGGTTTTTCAACACTAACACAAGTGCAAAAAGTGGTATTTCAACACTAACACAAGTGTTAAAAGTGGTTTTTCCACACTAATACAAGTGCAAAAGTGGTTTCCTGCACCAACACAAGTGCAAAAAGTGGTTTTTCAACACTAACACAAGTGCGAAAAGTGGTTTTTCAACACTAACACAAGTGTGAAAATGGTTTTTCCACACTAATACAAGTGCAAAAGTGGTTTCCTGCACCAACACAAGTGCAAAAAGTGGTTTTTCCACACTAATACAAGTGCAAAAGTGGTTTCTTGCACCAACACAAGTGCTAAAAGTGGTTTTGCAACACTAACACAAGTGCGAAATGTGGTTTTTCAACACTAACACAAGTGTGAAAAGTGGTTTTTCCACACTAATACAAGTGCAAAAGTGGTTTCCTGCACCAACACAAGTGCAAAAAGTGGTTTTTCAACACTAACACAAGTGCGAAAAGTGGTTTTTCAACACTAACACAAGTGCGAAAAGTGGTTTTTCAACATTAACACAAGTGCGAAAAGTATTTTTTCCACACTAATACAAGTGCAAAAGTGGTTTCCTGCACCACCACAAGTGCGAAAAGTGGTTTTTCAACACTATCACAAGTGCAAAAAGTGTTTTTCCCACACTAATACAAGTGCAAAAGTGGTTTCCTGCACCAACACAAGTGCGAAAAGTGGTTTTTCAACACTAACACAAGTGCGAAAAGTGGTTTTTCAACACTAACACAAGTGCGAAAAGTGGTTTTTCCACACTAATACAAGTGCAAAAGTGGTTTCCTGCACCAACACAAGTGCGAAAAGTGGTTTTTCAATACTAACATAAGTGCGAAAAGTGGTTTTTCAACACTATCACAAGTGCAAAAAGTGTTTTTTCCACACTAATACAAGTGCAAAAGTGGTTTCCTGCACCAACACAAGTGCGAAAAGTGGTTTTTCAACACTAACACAAGTGCGAAATGTGGTTTTTCAACACCATCACAAGTGCAAAAAGTGTTTTTTCCACACTAATACAAGTGCAAAAGTGGTTTCCTGCACCAACACAAGTGCGAAAAGTAGTTTTTCAACACTAACACAAGTGCGAAAAGTGGTTTTTCAACACTATCACAAGTGCAAAAAGTGTTTTTTCCACACTAATACAAGTGCAAAAGTGGTTTCCTGCACCAACACAAGTGCGAAAAAGTGGTTTTTCAACACTATCACAAGTGCAAAAAGTGTTTTTTCCACACTAATACAAGTGCAAAAGTGGTTTCCTGCACCAACACAAGTGCGAAAAGTGGTTTTTCAACACTAACACAAGTGCGACAAGTGGTTTTTCAACACTAACACAAGTGCGAAAAGTGGTTTTTCAACACTAACACAAGTGCGAAAAGTGGTTTCCTGCACCAACACAAGTGCGAAAAGTGGTTTTTCAACACTAACACAAGTGCGAAAAGTGGTTTTTCAACACTAACACAAGTGCGAAAAGTGTTTTTTCCACACTAATACAAGTGCAAAGGTGGTTTCCTGCACCAACACAAGTGCGAAAAGTGGTTTTTCAACACTAACACAAGTGCGAAAAGTGGTTTTTCAACACTAACACAAGTGCGAAAAGTGATTTTTCCACACTAATACAAGTGCAAAAGTGGTTTCCTGCACCAACACAAGTGCGAAAAGTGGTTTTTCAACACTAACGCAAGTGCGAAAAGTCGTTTTTCAACACTATCACAAGTGCAAAAAGTGTTTTTTCCACACTAATGCAAGTGCAAAAGTGGTTTTCCTGCACCAACACAAGTGCGAAAAGTGGTTTTTCAACACTAACACAAGTGCGAAAAGTGGTTTTTCAACACTAACACAATTGCGAAAAGTGTTTTTTCCACACTAATACAAGTGCAAAAGTGGTTTCACCACACAAACACAAGTGCGAAAAGTGGTTTTTCAACACTAACACAAGTGCGAAAAGTGGTTTTTCAACACTAACACAAGTGCGAAAAGTGGTTTTTCCACACTAATACAAGTGCAAAAGTGGTTTCCTGCACCAACACAAGTGCGAAAAGTGGTTTTTCAACACTAACACAAGTGCGAAAAGTGGTTTTTCAACACTAACACAAGTGCGAAAAGTGGTTTTTCCACACTAATACAAGTGCAAAAGTGGTTTCCTGCACCAACACAAGTGCGAAAAGTGGTTTTTCAACACTAACACAAGTGCGAAAAGTGGTTTTTCAACACCATCACAAGTGCAAAAAGTGTTTTTTTCCACACTAATACAAGTGCAAAAGTGGTTTCCTGCACCAACACAAGTGCTAAAAGTGGTTTTTCAACAGTAACACAAGTGCGAAAAGTGGTTTTTCAACACTATCACAAGTGCAAAAAGTGTTTTTTCCACACTAATACAAGTGCAAAAGTGGTTTCCTGCACCAACACAAGTGCAAAAAGTGGTTTTTCAATACTAACACAAGTGCGAAAAGTGGTTTTTCAACATTAACACAAGTGCGAAAAGTGGTTTCCTGCACCAACACAAGTGCAAAAAGTGGTTTTTCAACACTAACACAAGTGCGAAAAGTGGTTTTTCAACACTAACACAAGTGCGAAAAGTGTTTTTTCCACACTAATACAAGTGCATAGGTGGTTTCCTGCACCAACACAAGTGCGAAAAGTGGTTTTTCAACACTAACACAAGTGCGAAAAGTGGTTTTTCAACACTAACACAAGTGCGAAAAGTGATTTTTCCACACTAATACAAGTGCAAAAGTGGTTTCCTGCACCAATACAAGTGCGAAAAGTGGTTTTTCAACACTAACGCAAGTGCGAAAAGTGTTTTTTCCACACTAATACAAGTGCAAAAGTGGTTTCCTGCACCAACACAAGTGCAAAAAGTGGTTTTTCAACACTAACACAAGTGCGAAAAGTGGTTTTTCAACACTAACACAAGTGCAAAAGTGGTTTCCTGCACCAACACAAGTGCGAAAAGTGGTTTTTCAACACTAACACAAGTGCGAAAAGTGGTTTTTCAACACTAACACAAGTGGGAAAAGTGGTTTTTCCACACTAATACAAGTGCAAAAGTGGTTTCCTGCACCAACACAAGTGCGAAAAGTGGTTTTTCAACACTAACACAAGTGCGAAAAGTGGTTTTTCAACACTATCACAAGTGCAAAAGGTGTTTTTTCCACACTAATACAAGTGCAAAAGTGGTTTCCTGCACCAACACAAGTGCGAAAAGTGGTTTTTCAACACTAACACAAGTGCAAAAAGTGGTTTTTCAACACTAACACAAGTGCGAAAAGTGTTTTTTCCAAAATAATACAAGTGCAAAAGTGGTTTCCTGCACCAACACAAGTGCGAAAAGTGGTTTTTCAACACTAACACAAGTGCGAAAAGTGGTTTTTCCACACTAATACAATGGCAAAAGTGGTTGCCTGCACCAACACAAGTGCGAAAAGTGGTTTTTCAACACTAACCAAAGTGCGAAAAGTGGTTTTTCCACACTAATACAAGTGCAAAAGTGGTTTCCTGCACCAACACAAGTGTGAAAAGTGGTTTTTCTACACTATCACAAGTGCAAAAAGGGTTTTTTCCACACTAATACAAGTGCATAAGTGTTTTCCTACACCAACACAAGTGCGAAAAGTGGCTTTTCAACACTAACACAAGTGCGAAAAGTGGTTTTTCAACACTAACACAAGTGCAAAAAGTGGTATTTCAACACTAACACAAGTGTTAAAAGTGGTTTTTCCACACTAATACAAGTGCAAAAGTGGTTTCCTGCACCAACACAAGTGCGAAAAGTGGTTTTTCAACACTAACACAAGTGCGAAATGTGGTTTTTCAACACTAACACAAGTGCGAAAAGTGGTTTTTCAACACTATCACAAGTGCAAAAAGTGTTTTTTCCACACTAATACAAGTGCAAAAGTGGTTTCCTGCACCAACACAAGTGCGAAAAGTGGTTTTTCAACACTAACACAAGTGCGAAAAGTGGTTTTTCAACACTAACACAAGTGCGAAAAGTGGTTTTTCCACACTAATACAAGTGCAAAAGTGGTTTCCTGCACCAACACAAGTGCGAAAAGTGGTTTTTCAACACTAACACAAGTGCGAAAAGTGGTTTTTCAACACCATCACAAGTGCAAAAAGTGTTTTTTCCACACTAATACAAGTGCAAAAGTGGTTTCCTGCACCAACACAAGTGCTAAAAGTGGTTTTTCAACAGTAACACAAGTGCGAAAAGTGGTTTTTCAACACTATCACAAGTGCAAAAAGTGTTTTTTCCACACTAATACAAGTGCAAAAGTGGTTTCCTGCACCAACACAAGTGCAAAAAGTGGTTTTTCAATACTAACACAAGTGCGAAAAGTGGTTTTTCAACATTAACACAAGTGCGAAAAGTGGTTTCCTGCACCAACACAAGTGCAAAAAGTGGTTTTTCAACACTAACACAAGTGCGAAAAGTGGTTTTTCAACACTAACACAAGTGCGAAAAGTGTTTTTTCCACACTAATACAAGTGCATAGGTGGTTTCCTGCACCAACACAAGTGCGAAAAGTAGTTTTTCAACACTAACACAAGTGCGAAAAGTGGTTTTTCAACACTAACACAAGTGCGAAAAGTGATTTTTCCACACTAATACAAGTGCAAAAGTGGTTTCCTGCACCAACACAAGTGCGAAAAGTGGTTTTTCAACACTAACGCAAGTGCGAAAAGTGTTTTTTCCACACTAATACAAGTGCAAAAGTGGTTTCCTGCACCAACACAAGTGCAAAAAGTGGTTTTTCAACACTAACACAAGTGCGAAAAGTGGTTTTTCAACACTAACACAAGTGCAAAAGTGGTTTCCTGCACCAACACAAGTGCGAAAAGTGGTTTTTCAACACTAACACAAGTGCGAAAAGTGGTTTTTCAACACTAACACAAGTGGGAAAAGTGGTTTTTCCACACTAATACAAGTGCAAAAGTGGTTTCCTGCACCAACACAAGTGCGAAAAGTGGTTTTTCAACACTGACACAAGTGCGAAAAGTGGTTTTTCAACACTATCACAAGTGCAAAAGGTGTTTTTTCCACACTAATACAAGTGCAAAAGTGGTTTCCTGCACCAACACAAGTGCGAAAAGTGGTTTTTCAACACTAACACAAGTGCAAAAAGTGGTTTTTCAACACTAACACAAGTGCGAAAAGTGTTTTTTCCACACTAATACAAGTGCAAAAGTGGTTTCCTGCACCAACACAAGTGCGAAAAGTGGTTTTTCAACACTAACACAAGTGCGAAAAGTGGTTTTTCCACACTAATACAATGGCAAAAGTGGTTGCCTGCACCAACACAAGTGCGAAAAGTGGTTTTTCAACACTAACCAAAGTGCGAAAAGTGGTTTTTCCACACTAATACAAGTGCAAAAGTGGTTTCCTGCACCAACACAAGTGTGAAAAGTGGTTTTTCTACACTATCACAAGTGCAAAAAGGGTTTTTTCCACACTAATACAAGTGCATAAGTGTTTTCCTACACCAACACAAGTGCGAAAAGTGGTTTTTCAACACTAACACAAGTGCGAAAAGTGGTTTTTCAACACTAACACAAGTGCAAAAAGTGGTATTTCAACACCAACACAAGTGTTAAAAGTGGTTTTTCCACACTAATACAAGTGCAAAAGTGGTTTCCTGCACCAACACAAGTGCGAAAAGTGGTTTTTCAACACTAACACAAGTGCGAAATGTGGTTTTTCAACACTAACACAAGTGCGAAAAGTGGTTTTTCAACACTATCACAAGTGCAAAAAGTGTTTTTTCCACACTAATACAAGTGCAAAAGTGGTTTCCTGCACCAACACAAGTGCGAAAAGTGGTTTTTCAACACTAACACAAGTGCGAAATGTGGTTTTTCAACACCATCACAAGTGCAAAAAGTGTTTTTTTCCACACTAATACAAGTGCAAAAGTGGTTTCCTGCACCAACACAAGTGCTAAAAGTGGTTTTTCAACACTAACACAAGTGCGAAAAGTGGTTTTTCAACACTAACACAAGTGCGAAAAGTGGTTTTTCCACACTAATACAAGTGCAAAAGTGGTTTCCTGCACCAACACAAGTGCGAAAAGTGGTTTTTCAACACTAACACAAGTGCGAAAAGTGGTTTTTCAACACTAACACAAGTGCGAAAAGTGGTTTTTCCACACTAATACAAGTGCAAAAGTGGTTTCCTGCACCAACACAAGTGCGAAAAGTGGTTTTTTCCATACTAACGCAAGTGCGAAAAGTGGTTTTTCAACTCTATCACAAGTGCAAAAAGTGTTTTTTCCACACTAATACAAGTGCAAAAGTGGTTTCCTGCACCAACACAAGTGCGAAAAGTGGTTTTTCAACACTAACACAAGTGCGAAAAGTGGTTTCCCACCAACACAAGTGCGAAAAGTGGTTTTTCAACACTAACACAAGTGCGAAAAGTGGTTTTTCAACACTAACACAAGTGCGAAAAGTGTTTTTTCCACACTAATACAAGTGCAAAGGTGGTTTCCTGCACCAACACAAGTGCGAAAAGTGGTTTTTCAACACTAACACAAGTGCGAAAAGTGGTTTTTCAACATTATCACAAGTGCAAAAAGTGTTTTTTCCACACTAATACAAGTGCAAAAGTGGTTTCCTGCACCAACACAAGTGCGAAAAGTGGTTTTTCAACACCATCACAAGTGCAAAAAGTGTTTTTTCCACACTAATACAAGTGCAAAAGTGGTTTCCTGCACCAACACAAGTGCGAAAAGTGGTTTTTCAACACTATCACAAGTGCAAAAAGTGTTTTTTCCACACTAATACAAGTGCAAAAGTGGTTTCCTGCACCAACACAAGTGCGAAAAGTGGTTTTTCAACACTAACACAAGTGCGAAAAGTAGTTTTTCAACACTAACACAAGTGCGAAAAGTGGTTTCCTGCACCAACACAAGTGCTAAAAGTGGTTTTTCAACACTAACACAAGTGCGAAAAGTGGTTTTTCAACACTAACACAAGTGCGAAAAGTGGTTTTTCCACACTAATACAAGTGCAAAAGTGGTTTCCTGCACCAACACAAGTGCGAAAAGTGGTTTTTCAACACTAACACAAGTGCGAAAAGTGGTTTTTCAACACTATCACAAGTGCAAAAAGTGTTTTTTCCACACTAATACAAGTGCAAAACTGGTTTCCTGCACCAACACAAGTGCGAAAAGTGGTTTTTCAACACTAACACAAGTGCGAAAAGTGGTTTTTCAACACTAACACAAGTGTGAAAAGTGGTTTTTCAACACTAACACAAGTGCGAAAAGTGTTTTTTCCACACTAATACAAGTGCAAAAGTGGTTTCCTGCACCAACACAAGTGCGAAAAGTGGTTTTTCAACACTATCACAAGTGCAAAAAGTGTTTTTTCCACACTAATACAAGTGCAAAAGTGGTTTCCTGCACCAACACAAGTGCGAAAAGTGGTTTTTCAACACTAACACAAGTGCGAAAAGTGGTATTTCAACACTAACACAAGTGCGAAAAGTGGTTTTTCAACACTAACACAAGTGCGAAAAGTGGTTTCCTGCACCAACACAAGTGCGAAAAGTGGTTTTTCAACACTAACACAAGTGCGAAAAGTGGTTTTTCAACACTAACACAAGTGCGAAAAGTGTTTTTTCCACACTAATACAAGTGCAAAGGTGGTTTCCTGCACCAACACAAGTGCGAAAAGTGGTTTTTCAACACTAACACAAGTGCGAAAATTGGTTTTTCAACACTAACATAAGTGCGAAAAGTGTTTTTTCCACACTAATACAAGTGCAAAAGTGGTTTCCTGCACCAACACAAGTGCGAAAAGTGGTTTTTCAACACCATCACAAGTGCAAAAAGTGTTTTTCCACACTAATACAAGTGCAAAAGTGGTTTCCTGCACCAACACAAGTGCGAAAAGTGGTTTTTCAACACTATCACAAGTGCAAAAAGTGTTTTTTCCACACTAATACAAGTGCAAAAGTGGTTTCCTGCACCAACACAAGTGCGAAAAGTGGTTTTTCAACACTAACACAAGTGCGAAAAGTAGTTTTTCAACACTAACACAAGTGCGAAAAGTGGTTTCCTGCACCAACACAAGTGCGAAAAGTGGTTTTTCAACACTAACACAAGTGCGAAAAGTGGTTTTTTAACACTAACACAAGTGTGAAAAGTAGTTTTTCAACACTAACACAAGTGCGAAAAGTGTTTTTTCCACACTAATACAAGTGCAAAAGTGGTTTCCTGCACCAACACAAGTGCGAAAAGTGGTTTTTCAACACTATCACAAGTGCAAAAAGTGTTTTTTCCACACTAATACAAGTGCAAAAGTGGTTTCCTGCACCAACACAAGTGCGAAAAGTGGTTTTTCAACACTAACACAAGTGCGAAAAGTGGTTTTTCAACACTAACACAAGTGCGAAAAGTGGTTTTTCAACACTAACACAAGTGCGAAAAGTGGTTTCCTGCACCAACACAAGTGCGAAAAGTGGTTTTTCAACACTAACACAAGTGCGAAAAGTGGTTTTTCAACACTAACACAAGTGCGAAAAGTGTTTTTTCCACACTAATACAAGTGCAAAGGTGGTTTCCTGCACCAACACAAGTGCGAAAAGTGGTTTTTCAACACTAACACAAGTGCGAAAATTGGTTTTTCAACACTAACATAAGTGCGAAAAGTGGTTTTTCCACACTAATACAAGTGCAAAAGTGGTTTCCTGCACCAACACAAGTGCGAAAAGTGGTTTTTCAACACTAACGCAAGTGCGAAAAGTGGTTTTTCAACACTATCACAAGTGCAAAAAGTGTTTTTTTTCCACACTAATACAAGTGCGAAAGTGGTTTCCTGCACCAACACAAGTGCGAAAAGTGGTTTTTCAATACTAACGCAAGTGCGAAAAGTGGTTTTTCAACTCTATCACAAGTGCAAAAAGTGTTTTTTCCACACTAATACAAGTGCAAAAGTGGTTTCCTGCACCAACACAAGTGCGAAAAGTGGTTTTTCAACACTAACACAAGTGTGAAAAGTGGTTTCCTGCACCAACACAAGTGCGAAAAGTGGTTTTTCAACACTAACACAAGTGCGAAAAGTGGTTTTTCAACACTAACACAAGTGCGAAAAGTGTTTTTTCCACACTAATACAAGTGCAAAGGTGGTTTCCTGCACCAACACAAGTGCGAAAAGTGGTTTTTCAACACTAACACAAGTGCGAAAAGTTGTTTTTCAACACTATCACAAGTGCAAAAAGTGTTTTTTCCACACTAATACAAGTGCAAAAGTGGTTTCCTGCACCAACACAAGTGCGAAAAGTGGTTTTTCAACACCATCACAAGTGCAAAAAGTGTTTTTTCCACACTAATACAAGTGCAAAAGTGGTTTCCTGCACCAACACAAGTGCGAAAAGTGGTTTTTCAACACTATCACAACTGCAAAAAGTGTTTTTTCCACACTAATACAAGTGCAAAAGTGGTTTCCTGCGCCAACACAAGTGCGAAAAGTGGTTTTTCAAAACTAATACAAGTGCGAAAAGTGTTTTTTCCACACTAATACAAGTGCAAAACTGGTTTCCTGCACCAACACAAGTGCGAAAAGTGGTTTTTCAACACTATCACAAGTGCAAAAAGTGTTTTTTCCACACTAATACAAGTGTAAAAGTGGTTTCCTGCACCAACACAAGTGCGAAAAGTGGTTTTTCAACACTAACACAAGTGCGAAAAGTGGTTTTTCTACACTAACACAAGTGCGAAAAGTGGTTTCCTGCACCAACACAAGTGCGAAAAGTGGTTTTTCAACACTAACACAAGTGCGAAAAGTGGTTTTTCAACACTAACACAAGTGCAAAAAGTGTTTTTTCCACACTAATACAAGTGTAAAAGTGGTTTCCTGCACCAACACAAGTGCGAAAAGTGGTTTTTCAACACTAACACAAGTGCGAAAAGTGGTTTTTCAACACTAACACAAGTGCAAAAGTGGTATCCTGCACCAACACAAGTGCGAAAAGTGGTTTTTCAACACTAACACAAGTGCGAAAAGTGGTTTTTCAACACTAACACAAGTGGGAAAAGTGGTTTTTCCACACTAATACAAGTGCAAAAGTGGTTTCCTGCACCAACACAAGTGCGAAAAGTGGTTTTTCTACACTAACACAAGTGCGAAAAGTGGTTTTTCAACACTATCACAAGTGCAAAAGGTGTTTTTTCCACACTAATACAAGTGCAAAAGTGGTTTCCTGCACCAACACAAGTGCGAAAAGTGGTTTTTCAACACTAACACAAGTGCAAAAAGTGGTTTTTCAACACTAACACAAGTGCGAAAAGTGTTTTTTCCACACTAATACAAGTGCAAAAGTGGTTTCCTGCACCAACACAAGTGCGAAAAGTGGTTTTTCAACACTAACACAAGTGCGAAAAGTGGTTTTTCCACACTAATACAATGGCAAAAGTGGTTGCCTGCACCAACACAAGTGCGAAAAGTGGTTTTTCAACACTAACCAAAGTGCGAAAAGTGGTTTTTCCACACTAATACAAGTGCAAAAGTGGTTTCCTGCACCAACACAAGTGTGAAAAGTGGTTTTTCAACACTATCACAAGTGCAAAAAGTGTTTTTTCCACACTAATACAAGTGCAAAAGTGTTTTCCTACACCAACACAAGTGCGAAAAGTGGTTTTTCAACACTAACACAAGTGCGAAAAGTGGTTTTTCAACACTAACACAAGTGCAAAAAGTGGTATTTCAACACTAACACAAGTGTTAAAAGTGGTTTTTCCACACTAATACAAGTGCAAAAGTGGTTTCCTGCACCAACACAAGTGCAAAAAGTGGTTTTTCAACACTAACACAAGTGCGAAAAGTGGTTTTTCAACACTAACACAAGTATGAAAATGGTTTTTCCACACTAATACAAGTGCAAAAGTGGTTTCCTGCACCAACACAAGTGCAAAAAGTGGTTTTTCCACACTAATACAAGTGCAAAAGTGGTTGCTTGCACCAACACAAGTGCTAAAAGTGGTTTTGCAACACTAACACAAGTGCGAAATGTGGTTTTTCAACACTAACACAAGTGTGAAAAGTGGTTTTTCCACACTAATACAAGTGCAAAAGTGGTTTCCTGCACCAACACAAGTGCAAAAAGTGGTTTTTCAACACTAACACAAGTGCGAAAAGTGGTTTTTCAACACTAACACAAGTGCGAAAAGTGGTTTTTCAACATTAACACAAGTGCGAAAAGTATTTTTTCCACACTAATACAAGTGCAAAAGTGGTTTCCTGCACCACCACAAGTGCGAAAAGTGGTTTTTCAACACTATCACAAGTGCAAAAAGTGTTTTTCCCACACTAATACAAGTGCAAAAGTGGTTTACTGCACCAACACAAGTGCGAAAAGTGGTTTTTCAACACTAACACAAGTGCGAAAAGTGGTTTTTCAACACTAACACAAGTGCGAAAAGTGGTTTTTCCACACTAATACAAGTGCAAAAGTGGTTTCCTGCACCAACACAAGTGCGAAAAGTGGTTTTTCAATACTAACATAAGTGCGAAAAGTGGTTTTTCAACACTATCACAAGTGCAAAAAGTGTTTTTTCCACACTAATACAAGTGCAAAAGTGGTTTCCTGCACCAACACAAGTGCGAAAAGTGGTTTTTCAACACTAACACAAGTGCGAAATGTGGTTTTTCAACACCATCACAAGTGCAAAAAGTGTTTTTTCCACACTAATACAAGTGCAAAAGTGGTTTCCTGCACCAACACAAGTGCGAAAAGTAGTTTTTCAACACTAACACAAGTGCGAAAAGTGGTTTTTCAACACTATCACAAGTGCAAAAAGTGTTTTTTCCACACTAATACAAGTGCAAAAGTGGTTTCCTGCACCAACACAAGTGCGAAAAAGTGGTTTTTCAACACTATCACAAGTGCAAAAAGTGTTTTTTCCACACTAATACAAGTGCAAAAGTGGTTTCCTGCACCAACACAAGTGCGAAAAGTGGTTTTTCAACACTAACACAAGTGCGACAAGTGGTTTTTCAACACTAACACAAGTGCGAAAAGTGGTTTTTCAACACTAACACAAGTGCGAAAAGTGGTTTCCTGCACCAACACAAGTGCGAAAAGTGGTTTTTCAACACTAACACAAGTGCGAAAAGTGGTTTTTCAACACTAACACAAGTGCGAAAAGTGTTTTTTCCACACTAATACAAGTGCAAAGGTGGTTTCCTGCACCAACACAAGTGCGAAAAGTGGTTTTTCAACACTAACACAAGTGCGAAAAGTGGTTTTTCAACACTAACACAAGTGCGAAAAGTGATTTTTCCACACTAATACAAGTGCAAAAGTGGTTTCCTGCACCAACACAAGTGCGAAAAGTGGTTTTTCAACACTAACGCAAGTGCGAAAAGTCGTTTTTCAACACTATCACAAGTGCAAAAAGTGTTTTTTCCACACTAATGCAAGTGCAAAAGTGGTTTTCCTGCACCAACACAAGTGCGAAAAGTGGTTTTTCAACACTAACACAAGTGCGAAAAGTGGTTTTTCAACACTAACACAATTGCGAAAAGTGTTTTTTCCACACTAATACAAGTGCAAAAGTGGTTTCACCACACAAACACAAGTGCGAAAAGTGGTTTTTCAACACTAACACAAGTGCGAAAAGTGGTTTTTCAACACTAACACAAGTGCGAAAAGTGGTTTTTCCACACTAATACAAGTGCAAAAGTGGTTTCCTGCACCAACACAAGTGCGAAAAGTGGTTTTTCAACACTAACACAAGTGCGAAAAGTGGTTTTTCAACACTAACACAAGTGCGAAAAGTGGTTTTTCCACACTAATACAAGTGCAAAAGTGGTTTCCTGCACCAACACAAGTGCGAAAAGTGGTTTTTCAACACTAACACAAGTGCGAAAAGTGGTTTTTCAACACCATCACAAGTGCAAAAAGTGTTTTTTCCACACTAATACAAGTGCAAAAGTGGTTTCCTGCACCAACACAAGTGCTAAAAGTGGTTTTTCAACAGTAACACAAGTGCGAAAAGTGGTTTTTCAACACTATCACAAGTGCAAAAAGTGTTTTTTCCACACTAATACAAGTGCAAAAGTGGTTTCCTGCACCAACACAAGTGCAAAAAGTGGTTTTTCAATACTAACACAAGTGCGAAAAGTGGTTTTTCAACATTAACACAAGTGCGAAAAGTGGTTTCCTGCACCAACACAAGTGCAAAAAGTGGTTTTTCAACACTAACACAAGTGCGAAAAGTGGTTTTTCAACACTAACACAAGTGCGAAAAGTGTTTTTTCCACACTAATACAAGTGCATAGGTGGTTTCCTGCACCAACACAAGTGCGAAAAGTGGTTTTTCAACACTAACACAAGTGCGAAAAGTGGTTTTTCCACACTAATACAAGTGCAAAAGTGGTTTCCTGCACCAACACAAGTGCGAAAAGTAGTTTTTCAACACTAACACAAGTGCGAAAAGTGGTTTTTCAACACTATCACAAGTGCAAAAAGTGTTTTTTCCACACTAATACAAGTGCAAAAGTGGTTTCCTGCACCAACACAAGTGCGAAAAAGTGGTTTTTCAACACTATCACAAGTGCAAAAAGTGTTTTTTCCACACTAATACAAGTGCAAAAGTGGTTTCCTGCACCAACACAAGTGCGAAAAGTGGTTTTTCAACACTAACACAAGTGCGACAAGTGGTTTTTCAACACTAACACAAGTGCGAAAAGTGGTTTTTCAACACTAACACAAGTGCGAAAAGTGGTTTCCTGCACCAACACAAGTGCGAAAAGTGGTTTTTCAACACTAACACAAGTGCGAAAAGTGGTTTTTCAACACTAACACAAGTGCGAAAAGTGTTTTTTCCACACTAATACAAGTGCAAAGGTGGTTTCCTGCACCAACACAAGTGCGAAAAGTGGTTTTTCAACACTAACACAAGTGCAAAAAGTGGTTTTTCAACACTAACACAAGTGCGAAAAGTGTTTTTTCCAAAATAATACAAGTGCAAAAGTGGTTTCCTGCACCAACACAAGTGCGAAAAGTGGTTTTTCAACACTAACACAAGTGCGAAAAGTGGTTTTTCCACACTAATACAATGGCAAAAGTGGTTGCCTGCACCAACACAAGTGCGAAAAGTGGTTTTTCAACACTAACCAAAGTGCGAAAAGTGGTTTTTCCACACTAATACAAGTGCAAAAGTGGTTTCCTGCACCAACACAAGTGTGAAAAGTGGTTTTTCTACACTATCACAAGTGCAAAAAGGGTTTTTTCCACACTAATACAAGTGCATAAGTGTTTTCCTACACCAACACAAGTGCGAAAAGTGGTTTTTCAACACTAACACAAGTGCGAAAAGTGGTTTTTCAACACTAACACAAGTGCAAAAAGTGGTATTTCAACACTAACACAAGTGTTAAAAGTGGTTTTTCCACACTAATACAAGTGCAAAAGTGGTTTCCTGCACCAACACAAGTGCGAAAAGTGGTTTTTCAACACTAACACAAGTGCGAAATGTGGTTTTTCAACACTAACACAAGTGCAAAAGTGGTTTCCTGCACCAACACAAGTGCGAAAAGTGGTTTTTCAACACTAACGCAAGTGCGAAAAGTGTTTTTTCCACACTAATACAAGTGCAAAAGTGGTTTCCTGCACCAACACAAGTGCAAAAAGTGGTTTTTCAACACTAACACAAGTGCGAAAAGTGGTTTTTCAACACTAACACAAGTGCAAAAGTGGTTTCCTGCACCAACACAAGTGCGAAAAGTGGTTTTTCAACACTAACACAAGTGCGAAAAGTGGTTTTTCAACACTAACACAAGTGGGAAAAGTGGTTTTTCCACACTAATACAAGTGCAAAAGTGGTTTCCTGCACCAACACAAGTGCGAAAAGTGGTTTTTCAACACTAACACAAGTGCGAAAAGTGGTTTTTCAACACTATCACAAGTGCAAAAGGTGTTTTTTCCACACTAATACAAGTGCAAAAGTGGTTTCCTGCACCAACACAAGTGCGAAAAGTGGTTTTTCAACACTAACACAAGTGCAAAAAGTGGTTTTTCAACACTAACACAAGTGCGAAAAGTGTTTTTTCCACACTAATACAAGTGCAAAAGTGGTTTCCTGCACCAACACAAGTGCGAAAAGTGGTTTTTCAACACTAACACAAGTGCGAAAAGTGGTTTTTCCACACTAATACAATGGCAAAAGTGGTTGCCTGCACCAACACAAGTGCGAAAAGTGGTTTTTCAACACTAACCAAAGTGCGAAAAGTGGTTTTTCCACACTAATACAAGTGCAAAAGTGGTTTCCTGCACCAACACAAGTGTGAAAAGTGGTTTTTCTACACTATCACAAGTGCAAAAAGGGTTTTTTCCACACTAATACAAGTGCATAAGTGTTTTCCTACACCAACACAAGTGCGAAAAGTGGTTTTTCAACACTAACACAAGTGCGAAAAGTGGTTTTTCAACACTAACACAAGTGCAAAAAGTGGTATTTCAACACTAACACAAGTGTTAAAAGTGGTTTTTCCACACTAATACAAGTGCAAAAGTGGTTTCCTGCACCAACACAAGTGCGAAAAGTGGTTTTTCAACACTAACACAAGTGCGAAATGTGGTTTTTCAACACTAACACAAGTGCGAAAAGTGGTTTTTCAACACTATCACAAGTGCAAAAAGTGTTTTTTCCACACTAATACAAGTGCAAAAGTGGTTTCCTGCACCAACACAAGTGCGAAAAGTGGTTTTTCAACACTAACACAAGTGCGAAAAGTGGTTTTTCAACACTAACACAAGTGTGAAAAGTAGTTTTTCAACACTAACACAAGTGCGAAAAGTGTTTTTTCCACACTAATACAAGTGCAAAAGTGGTTTCCTGCACCAACACAAGTGCGAAAAGTGGTTTTTCAACACTATCACAAGTGCAAAAAGTGTTTTTTCCACACTAATACAAGTGCAAAAGTGGTTTCCTGCACCAACACAAGTGCGAAAAGTGGTTTTTCAACACTAACACAAGTGCGAAAAGTGGTTTTTCAACACTAACACAAGTGCGAAAAGTGGTTTTTCAACACTAACACAAGTGCGAAAAGTGGTTTCCTGCACCAACACAAGTGCGAAAAGTGGTTTTTCAACACTAACACAAGTGAGAAAAGTGGTTTTTCAACACTAACACAAGTGCGAAAAGTGTTTTTTCCACACTAATACAAGTGCAAAGGTGGTTTCCTGCACCAACACAAGTGTGAAAAGTGGTTTTTCAACACTAACACAAGTGCGAAAATTGGTTTTTCAACACTAACATAAGTGCGAAAAGTGGTTTTTCCACACTAATACAAGTGCAAAAGTGGTTTCCTGCACCAACACAAGTGCGAAAAGTGGTTTTTCAACACTAACGCAAGTGCGAAAAGTGGTTTTTCAACACTATCACAAGTGCAAAAAGTGTTTTTTTTCCACACTAATACAAGTGCGAAAGTGGTTTCCTGCACCAACACAAGTGCGAAAAGTGGTTTTTCAATACTAACGCAAGTGCGAAAAGTGGTTTTTCAACTCAATCACAAGTGCAAAAAGTGTTTTTTCCACACTAATACAAGTGCAAAAGTGGTTTCCTGCACCAACACAAGTGCGAAAAGTGGTTTTTCAACACTAACACAAGTGTGAAAAGTGGTTTCCTGCACCAACACAAGTGCGAAAAGTGGTTTTTCAACACTAACACAAGTGCGAAAAGTGGTTTTTCAACACTAACACAAGTGCGAAAAGTGTTTTTTCCACACTAATACAAGTGCAAAGGTGGTTTCCTGCACCAACACAAGTGCGAAAAGTGGTTTTTCAACACTAACACAAGTGCGAAAAGTTGTTTTTCAACACTAACACAAGTGCAAAAAGTGTTTTTTCCACACTAATACAAGTGCAAAAGTGGTTTCCTGCACCAACACAAGTGCGAAAAGTGGTTTTTCAACACCATCACAAGTGCAAAAAGTGTTTTTTCCACACTAATACAAGTGCAAAAGTGGTTTCCTGCACCAACACAAGTGCGAAAAGTGGTTTTTCAACACTATCACAACTGCAAAAAGTGTTTTTTCCACACTAATACAAGTGCAAAAGTGGTTTCCTGCGCCAACACAAGTGCGAAAAGTGGTTTTTCAAAACTAATACAAGTGCGAAAAGTGTTTTTTCCACACTAATACAAGTGCAAAACTGGTTTCCTGCACCAACACAAGTGCGAAAAGTGGTTTTTCAACACTATCACAAGTGCAAAAAGTGTTTTTTCCACACTAATACAAGTGTAAAAGTGGTTTCCTGCACCAACACAAGTGCGAAAAGTGGTTTTTCAACACTAACACAAGTGCGAAAAGTGGTTTTTCTACACTAACACAAGTGCGAAAAGTGGTTTCCTGCACCAACACAAGTGCGAAAAGTGGTTTTTCAACACTAACACAAGTGCGAAAAGTGGTTTTTCAACACTAACACAAGTGCAAAAAGTGTTTTTTCCACACTAATACAAGTGTAAAAGTGGTTTCCTGCACCAACACAAGTGCGAAAAGTGGTTTTTCAACACTAACACAAGTGCGAAAAGTGGTTTTTCAACACTAACACAAGTGCAAAAGTGGTATCCTGCACCAACACAAGTGCGAAAAGTGGTTTTTCAACACTAACACAAGTGCGAAAAGTGGTTTTTCAACACTAACACAAGTGGGAAAAGTGGTTTTTCCACACTAATACAAGTGCAAAAGTGGTTTCCTGCACCAACACAAGTGCGAAAAGTGGTTTTTCTACACTAACACAAGTGCGAAAAGTGGTTTTTCAACACTATCACAAGTGCAAAAGGTGTTTTTTCCACACTAATACAAGTGCAAAAGTGGTTTCCTGCACCAACACAAGTGCGAAAAGTGGTTTTTCAACACTAACACAAGTGCAAAAAGTGGTTTTTCAACACTAACACAAGTGCGAAAAGTGTTTTTTCCACACTAATACAAGTGCAAAAGTGGTTTCCTGCACCAACACAAGTGCGAAAAGTGGTTTTTCAACACTAACACAAGTGCGAAAAGTGGTTTTTCCACACTAATACAATGGCAAAAGTGGTTGCCTGCACCAACACAAGTGCGAAAAGTGGTTTTTCAACACTAACCAAAGTGCGAAAAGTGGTTTTTCCACACTAATACAAGTGCAAAAGTGGTTTCCTGCACCAACACAAGTGTGAAAAGTGGTTTTTCAACACTATCACAAGTGCAAAAAGTGTTTTTTCCACACTAATACAAGTGCAAAAGTGTTTTCCTACACCAACACAAGTGCGAAAAGTGGTTTTTCAACACTAACACAAGTGCGAAAAGTGGTTTTTCAACACTAACACAAGTGCAAAAAGTGGTATTTCAACACTAACACAAGTGTTAAAAGTGGTTTTTCCACACTAATACAAGTGCAAAAGTGGTTTCCTGCACCAACACAAGTGCAAAAAGTGGTTTTTCAACACTAACACAAGTGCGAAAAGTGGTTTTTCAACACTAACACAAGTATGAAAATGGTTTTGCCACACTAATACAAGTGCAAAAGTGGTTTCCTGCACCAACACAAGTGCAAAAAGTGGTTTTTCCACACTAATACAAGTGCAAAAGTGGTTGCTTGCACCAACACAAGTGCTAAAAGTGGTTTTGCAACACTAACACAAGTGCGAAATGTGGTTTTTCAACACTAACACAAGTGTGAAAAGTGGTTTTTCCACACTAATACAAGTGCAAAAGTGGTTTCCTGCACCAACACAAGTGCAAAAAGTGGTTTTTCAACACTAACACAAGTGCGAAAAGTGGTTTTTCAACACTAACACAAGTGCGAAAAGTGGTTTTTCAACATTAACACAAGTGCGAAAAGTATTTTTTCCACACTAATACAAGTGCAAAAGTGGTTTCCTGCACCACCACAAGTGCGAAAAGTGGTTTTTCAACACTATCACAAGTGCAAAAAGTGTTTTTCCCACACTAATACAAGTGCAAAAGTGGTTTCCTGCACCAACACAAGTGCGAAAAGTGGTTTTTCAACACTAACACAAGTGCGAAAAGTGGTTTTTCAACACTAACACAAGTGCGAAAAGTGGTTTTTCCACACTAATACAAGTGCAAAAGTGGTTTCCTGCACCAACACAAGTGCGAAAAGTGGTTTTTCAATAATAACATAAGTGCGAAAAGTGGTTTTTCAACACTAATACAAGTGCAAAAGTGGTTTCCTGCACCAACACAAGTGCGAAAAGTAGTTTTTCAACACTAACACAAGTGCGAAAAGTGGTTTTTCAACACTATCACAAGTGCAAAAAGTGTTTTTTCCACACTAATACAAGTGCAAAAGTGGTTTCCTGCACCAACACAAGTGCGAAAAAGTGGTTTTTCAACACTATCACAAGTGCAAAAAGTGTTTTTTCCACACTAATACAAGTGCAAAAGTGGTTTCCTGCACCAACACAAGTGCGAAAAGTGGTTTTTCAACACTAACACAAGTGCGACAAGTGGTTTTTCAACACTAACACAAGTGCGAAAAGTGGTTTTTCAACACTAACACAAGTGCGAAAAGTGGTTTCCTGCACCAACACAAGTGCGAAAAGTGGTTTTTCAACACTAACACAAGTGCGAAAAGTGGTTTTTCAACACTAACACAAGTGCGAAAAGTGTTTTTTCCACACTAATACAAGTGCAAAGGTGGTTTCCTGCACCAACACAAGTGCGAAAAGTGGTTTTTCAACACTAACACAAGTGCGAAAAGTGGTTTTTCAACACTAACACAAGTGCGAAAAGTGATTTTTCCACACTAATACAAGTGCAAAAGTGGTTTCCTGCACCAACACAAGTGCGAAAAGTGGTTTTTCAACACTAACGCAAGTGCGAAAAGTCGTTTTTCAACACTATCACAAGTGCAAAAAGTGTTTTTTCCACACTAATGCAAGTGCAAAAGTGGTTTTCCTGCACCAACACAAGTGCGAAAAGTGGTTTTTCAACACTAACACAAGTGCGAAAAGTGGTTTTTCAACACTAACACAATTGCGAAAAGTGTTTTTTCCACACTAATACAAGTGCAAAAGTGGTTTCACCACACAAACACAAGTGCGAAAAGTGGTTTTTCAACACTAACACAAGTGCGAAAAGTGGTTTTTCAACACTAACACAAGTGCGAAAAGTGGTTTTTCCACACTAATACAAGTGCAAAAGTGGTTTCCTGCACCAACACAAGTGCGAAAAGTGGTTTTTCAACACTAACACAAGTGCGAAAAGTGGTTTTTCAACACTAACACAAGTGCGAAAAGTGGTTTTTCCACACTAATACAAGTGCAAAAGTGGTTTCCTGCACCAACACAAGTGCGAAAAGTGGTTTTTCAACACTAACACAAGTGCGAAAAGTGGTTTTTCAACACCATCACAAGTGCAAAAAGTGTTTTTTCCACACTAATACAAGTGCAAAAGTGGTTTCCTGCACCAACACAAGTGCTAAAAGTGGTTTTTCAACAGTAACACAAGTGCGAAAAGTGGTTTTTCAACACTATCACAAGTGCAAAAAGTGTTTTTTCCACACTAATACAAGTGCAAAAGTGGTTTCCTGCACCAACACAAGTGCAAAAAGTGGTTTTTCAATACTAACACAAGTGCGAAAAGTGGTTTTTCAACATTAACACAAGTGCGAAAAGTGGTTTCCTGCACCAACACAAGTGCAAAAAGTGGTTTTTCAACACTAACACAAGTGCGAAAAGTGGTTTTTCAACACTAACACAAGTGCGAAAAGTGTTTTTTCCACACTAATACAAGTGCATAGGTGGTTTCCTGCACCAACACAAGTGCGAAAAGTGGTTTTTCAACACTAACACAAGTGCGAAAAGTGGTTTTTCAACACTAACACAAGTGCGAAAAGTGATTTTTCCACACTAATACAAGTGCAAAAGTGGTTTCCTGCACCAACACAAGTGCGAAAAGTGGTTTTTCAACACTAACGCAAGTGCGAAAAGTGTTTTTTCCACACTAATACAAGTGCAAAAGTGGTTTCCTGCACCAACACAAGTGCAAAAAGTGGTTTTTCAACACTAACACAAGTGCGAAAAGTGGTTTTTCAACACTAACACAAGTGCAAAAGTGGTTTCCTGCACCAACACAAGTGCGAAAAGTGGTTTTTCAACACTAACACAAGTGCGAAAAGTGGTTTTTCAACACTAACACAAGTGGGAAAAGTGGTTTTTCCACACTAATACAAGTGCAAAAGTGGTTTCCTGCACCAACACAAGTGCGAAAAGTGGTTTTTCAACACTAACACAAGTGCGAAAAGTGGTTTTTCAACACTATCACAAGTGCAAAAGGTGTTTTTTCCACACTAATACAAGTGCAAAAGTGGTTTCCTGCACCAACACAAGTGCGAAAAGTGGTTTTTCAACACTAACACAAGTGCAAAAAGTGGTTTTTCAACACTAACACAAGTGCGAAAAGTGTTTTTTCCAAAATAATACAAGTGCAAAAGTGGTTTCCTGCACCAACACAAGTGCGAAAAGTGGTTTTTCAACACTAACACAAGTGCGAAAAGTGGTTTTTCCACACTAATACAATGGCAAAAGTGGTTGCCTGCACCAACACAAGTGCGAAAAGTGGTTTTTCAACACTAACCAAAGTGCGAAAAGTGGTTTTTCCACACTAATACAAGTGCAAAAGTGGTTTCCTGCACCAACACAAGTGTGAAAAGTGGTTTTTCTACACTATCACAAGTGCAAAAAGGGTTTTTTCCACACTAATACAAGTGCATAAGTGTTTTCCTACACCAACACAAGTGCGAAAAGTGGTTTTTCAACACTAACACAAGTGCGAAAAGTGGTTTTTCAACACTAACACAAGTGCAAAAAGTGGTATTTCAACACTAACACAAGTGTTAAAAGTGGTTTTTCCACACTAATACAAGTGCAAAAGTGGTTTCCTGCACCAACACAAGTGCGAAAAGTGGTTTTTCAACACTAACACAAGTGCGAAATGTGGTTTTTCAACACTAACACAAGTGCAAAAGTGGTTTCCTGCACCAACACAAGTGCGAAAAGTGGTTTTTCAACACTAACGCAAGTGCGAAAAGTGTTTTTTCCACACTAATACAAGTGCAAAAGTGGTTTCCTGCACCAACACAAGTGCAAAAAGTGGTTTTTCAACACTAACACAAGTGCGAAAAGTGGTTTTTCAACACTAACACAAGTGCAAAAGTGGTTTCCTGCACCAACACAAGTGCGAAAAGTGGTTTTTCAACACTAACACAAGTGCGAAAAGTGGTTTTTCAACACTAACACAAGTGGGAAAAGTGGTTTTTCCACACTAATACAAGTGCAAAAGTGGTTTCCTGCACCAACACAAGTGCGAAAAGTGGTTTTTCAACACTAACACAAGTGCGAAAAGTGGTTTTTCAACACTATCACAAGTGCAAAAGGTGTTTTTTCCACACTAATACAAGTGCAAAAGTGGTTTCCTGCACCAACACAAGTGCGAAAAGTGGTTTTTCAACACTAACACAAGTGCAAAAAGTGGTTTTTCAACACTAACACAAGTGCGAAAAGTGTTTTTTCCACACTAATACAAGTGCAAAAGTGGTTTCCTGCACCAACACAAGTGCGAAAAGTGGTTTTTCAACACTAACACAAGTGCGAAAAGTGGTTTTTCCACACTAATACAATGGCAAAAGTGGTTGCCTGCACCAACACAAGTGCGAAAAGTGGTTTTTCAACACTAACCAAAGTGCGAAAAGTGGTTTTTCCACACTAATACAAGTGCAAAAGTGGTTTCCTGCACCAACACAAGTGTGAAAAGTGGTTTTTCTACACTATCACAAGTGCAAAAAGGGTTTTTTCCACACTAATACAAGTGCATAAGTGTTTTCCTACACCAACACAAGTGCGAAAAGTGGTTTTTCAACACTAACACAAGTGCGAAAAGTGGTTTTTCAACACTAACACAAGTGCAAAAAGTGGTATTTCAACACTAACACAAGTGTTAAAAGTGGTTTTTCCACACTAATACAAGTGCAAAAGTGGTTTCCTGCACCAACACAAGTGCGAAAAGTGGTTTTTCAACACTAACACAAGTGCGAAATGTGGTTTTTCAACACTAACACAAGTGCGAAAAGTGGTTTTTCAACACTATCACAAGTGCAAAAAGTGTTTTTTCCACACTAATACAAGTGCAAAAGTGGTTTCCTGCACCAACACAAGTGCGAAAAGTGGTTTTTCAACACTAACACAAGTGCGAAATGTGGTTTTTCAACACCATCACAAGTGCAAAAAGTGTTTTTTCCACACTAATACAAGTGCAAAAGTGGTTTCCTGCACCAACACAAGTGCTAAAAGTGGTTTTTCAACACTAACACAAGTGCGAAAAGTGGTTTTTCAACACTAACACAAGTGCGAAAAGTGGTTTTTCCACACTAATACAAGTGCAAAAGTGGTTTCCTGCACCAACACAAGTGCGAAAAGTGGTTTTTCAACACTAACACAAGTGCGAAAAGTGGTTTTTCAACACTAACACAAGTGCGAAAAGTGGTTTTTCCACACTAATACAAGTGCAAAAGTGGTTTCCTGCACCAACACAAGTGCGAAAAGTGGTTTTTCCATACTAACGCAAGTGCGAAAAGTGGTTTTTCAACTCTATCACAAGTGCAAAAAGTGTTTTTTCCACACTAATACAAGTGCAAAAGTGGTTTCCTGCACCAACACAAGTGCGAAAAGTGGTTTTTCAACACTAACACAAGTGCGAAAAGTGGTTTCCTGCACCAACACAAGTGCGAAAAGTGGTTTTTCAACACTAACACAAGTGCGAAAAGTGGTTTTTCAACACTAACACAAGTGCGAAAAGTGTTTTTTCCACACTAATACAAGTGCAAAGGTGGTTTCCTGCACCAACACAAGTGCGAAAAGTGGTTTTTCAACACTAACACAAGTGCGAAAAGTGGTTTTTCAACATTATCACAAGTGCAAAAAGTGTTTTTTCCACACTAATACAAGTGCAAAAGTGGTTTCCTGCACCAACACAAGTGCGAAAAGTGGTTTTTCAACACCATCACAAGTGCAAAAAGTGTTTTTTCCACACTAATACAAGTGCAAAAGTGGTTTCCTGCACCAACACAAGTGCGAAAAGTGGTTTTTCAACACTATCACAAGTGCAAAAAGTGTTTTTTCCACACTAATACAAGTGCAAAAGTGGTTTCCTGCACCAACACAAGTGCGAAAAGTGGTTTTTCAACACTAACACAAGTGCGAAAAGTAGTTTTTCAACACTAACACAAGTGCGAAAAGTGGTTTCCTGCACCAACACAAGTGCTAAAAGTGGTTTTTCAACACTAACACAAGTGCGAAAAGTGGTTTTTCAACACTAACACAAGTGCGAAAAGTGGTTTTTCCACACTAATACAAGTGCAAAAGTGGTTTCCTGCACCAACACAAGTGCGAAAAGTGGTTTTTCAACACTAACACAAGTGCGAAAAGTGGTTTTTCAACACTATCACAAGTGCAAAAAGTGTTTTTTCCACACTAATACAAGTGCAAAACTGGTTTCCTGCACCAACACAAGTGCGAAAAGTGGTTTTTCAACACTAACACAAGTGCGAAAAGTGGTTTTTCAACACTAACACAAGTGTGAAAAGTGGTTTTTCAACACTAACACAAGTGCGAAAAGTGTTTTTTCCACACTAATACAAGTGCAAAAGTGGTTTCCTGCACCAACACAAGTGCGAAAAGTGGTTTTTCAACACTATCACAAGTGCAAAAAGTGTTTTTTCCACACTAATACAAGTGCAAAAGTGGTTTCCTGCACCAACACAAGTGCGAAAAGTGGTTTTTCAACACTAACACAAGTGCGAAAAGTGGTATTTCAACACTAACACAAGTGCGAAAAGTGGTTTTTCAACACTAACACAAGTGCGAAAAGTGGTTTCCTGCACCAACACAAGTGCGAAAAGTGGTTTTTCAACACTAACACAAGTGCGAAAAGTGGTTTTTCAACACTAACACAAGTGCGAAAAGTGTTTTTTCCACACTAACACAAGTGCGAAAATTGGTTTTTCAACACTAACATAAGTGCGAAAAGTGGTTTTTCCACACTAATACAAGTGCAAAAGTGGTTTCCTGCACCAACACAAGTGCGAAAAGTGGTTTTTCAACACTAACGCAAGTGCGAAAAGTGGTTTTTCAACACTATCACAAGTGCAAAAAGTGTTTTTTTCCACACTAATACAAGTGCGAAAGTGGTTTCCTGCACCAACACAAGTGCGAAAAGTGGTTTTTCAACACTAACACAAGTGCGAAAAGTGGTTTCCTGCACCAACACAAGTGCGAAAAGTGGTTTTTCAACACTAACACAAGTGCGAAAAGTGGTTTCCTGCACCAACACAAGTGCGAAAAGTGGTTTTTCAACACTAACACAAGTGCGAAAATTGGTTTTTCAACACTAACATAAGTGCGAAAAGTGGTTTTTCCACACTAATACAAGTGCAAAAGTGGTTTCCTGCACCAACACAAGTGCGAAAAGTGGTTTTTCAACACTAACGCAAGTGCGAAAAGTGGTTTTTCAACACTATCACAAGTGCAAAAAGTGTTTTTTTCCACACTAATACAAGTGCGAAAGTGGTTTCCTGCACCAACACAAGTGCGAAAAGTGGTTTTTCAATACTAACGCAAGTGCGAAAAGTGGTTTTTCAACTCTATCACAAGTGCAAAAAGTGTTTTTTCCACACTAATACAAGTGCAAAAGTGGTTTCCTGCACCAACACAAGTGCGAAAAGTGGTTTTTCAACACTAACACAAGTGTGAAAAGTGGTTTCCTGCACCAACACAAGTGCGAAAAGTGGTTTTTCAACACTAACACAAGTGCGAAAAGTGGTTTTTCAACACTAACACAAGTGCGAAAAGTGTTTTTTCCACACTAATACAAGTGCAAAGGTGGTTTCCTGCACCAACACAAGTGCGAAAAGTGGTTTTTCAACACTAACACAAGTGCGAAAAATGGTTTTTCAACACTATCACAAGTGCAAAAAGTGTTTTTTCCACACTAATACAAGTGCAAAAGTGGTTTCCTGCACCAACACAAGTGCGAAAAGTGGTTTTTCAACACCATCACAAGTGCAAAAAGTGTTTTTTCCACACTAATACAAGTGCAAAAGTGGTTTCCTGCACCAACACAAGTGCGAAAAGTGGTTTTTCAACACTATCACAAGTGCAAAAAGTGTTTTTTCCACACTAATACAAGTGCAAAAGTGGTTTCCTGCGCCAACACAAGTGCGAAAAGTGGTTTTTCAAAACTAATACAAGTGCGAAAAGTGTTTTTTCCACACTAATACAAGTGCAAAACTGGTTTCCTGCACCAACACAAGTGCGAAAAGTGGTTTTTCAACACTATCACAAGTGCAAAAAGTGTTTTTTCCACACTAATACAAGTGTAAAAGTGGTTTCCTGCACCAACACAAGTGCGAAAAGTGGTTTTTCAACACTAACACAAGTGCGAAAAGTGGTTTTTCAACACTAACACAAGTGCGAAAAGTGGTTTCCTGCACCAACACAAGTGCGAAAAGTGGTTTTTCAACACTAACACAAGTTCGAAAAGTGGTTTTTCAACACTAACACAAGTGCGAAAAGTGGTTTTTCCACACTAATACAAGTGCAAAAGTGGTTTCCTGCACCAACACAAGTGCGAAAAGTGGTTTTTTAACACGAACAGAAGTGCGAAAAGTGGTTTTTCAACACTATCACAAGTGCAAAAAGTGTTTTTTCCACACTAATACAAGTGCAAAACTGGTTTCCTGCACCAACACAAGTGCGAAAAGTGGTTTTTCAACACTAACACAAGTGTGAAAAGTGGTTTTTCAACACTATCACAAGTGCAAAAAGTGTTTTTTCCACACTAATACAATTGCGAAAAGTGGTTTTTCAACACTATCACAAGTGCAAAAAGTGTTTTTTCCACACTAATACAAGTGCAAAAGTGGTTTCCTGCACCAACACAAGTGCGAAAAGTGGTTTTACAACACTAACACAAGTGCGAAAAGTGGTTTTTCAACACTATCACAAGTGCAAAAAGTGTTTTTTCCACACTAATACAAGTGCAAAAGTGGTTTCCTGCACCAACACAAGTGCGAAAAGTGGTTTTTCAACACTAACACAAGTGCGAAAAGTGGTTTTTCAACACTATCACAAGTGCAAAAAGTGTTTGTCCACACTAATACAAGTGCAAAAGTGGTTTCCTGCACCAACACAAGTGCGAAAAGTGCTTTTTCAACACTAACGCAAGTGCGAAAAGTAGTTTTTCAACACTAACACAAGTGCGAAAAGTGGTTTCCTGCACCAACACAAGTGCTAAAAGTGGTTTTTCAACACTAACACAAGTGCGAAAAGTGGTTTTTCAACACTAAAACAAGTGCGAAAAGTGGTTTTTCCACACTAATACAAGTGCAAAAGTGGTTTCCTGCACCAACACAAGTGCGAAAAGTGGTTTTTCAACACTAACACAAGTGCGAAAAGTGGTTTTTCAACACTATCACAAGTGCAAAAAGTGTTTTTTCCACACTAATACAAGTGCAAAACTGGTTTCCTGCACCAACACAAGTGCGAAAAGTGGTTTTTCAACACTAACACAAGTGCGAAAAGTGGTTTTTCAACACTAACACAAGTGTGAAAGTGGTTTTTCAACACTAACACAAGTGCGAAAAGTGTTTTTTCCACACTAATACAAGTGCAAAAGTGGTTTCCTGCACCAACACAAGTGCGAAAAGTGGTTTTTCAACACTATCACAAGTGCAAAAAGTGTTTTTTCCACACTAATACAAGTGCAAAAGTGGTTTCCTGCACCAACACAAGTGCGAAAAGTGGTTTTTCAACACTAACACAAGTGCGAAAAGTGGTTTTTCAACACTAACACAAGTGCGAAAAGTGGTTTTTCAACACTAACACAAGTGCGAAAAGTGGTTTCCTGCACCAACACAAGTGCGAAAAGTGGTTTTTCAACACTAACACAAGTGCGAAAAGTGGTTTTTCAACACTAACACAAGTGCGAAAAGTGTTTTTTCCACACTAATACAAGTGCAAAGGTGGTTTCCTGCACCAACACAAGTGCGAAAAGTGGTTTTTCAACACTAACACAAGTGCGAAAAGTGGTTTTTCAACACTATCACAAGTGCAAAAAGTGTTTTTTCCACACTAATACAAGTGCAAAACTGGTTTCCTGCACCAACACAAGTGCGAAAAGTGGTTTTTCAACACTAACACAAGTGCGAAAAGTGGTTTTTCAACACTAACACAAGTGTGAAAAGTGGTTTTTCAACACTAACACAAGTGCGAAAAGTGTTTTTTCCACACTAATACAAGTGCAAAAGTGGTTTCCTGCACCAACACAAGTGCGAAAAGTGGTTTTTCAACACTATCACAAGTGCAAAAAGTGTTTTTTCCACACTAATACAAGTGCAAAAGTGGTTTCCTGCACCAACACAAGTGCGAAAAGTGGTTTTTCAACACTAACACAAGTGCGAAAAGTGGTTTTTCAACACTAAAACAAGTGCGAAAAGTGGTTTTTCAACACTAACACAAGTGCGAAAAGTGGTTTCCTGCACCAACACAAGTGCGAAAAGTGGTTTTTCAACACTAACACAAGTGCCAAAAGTGGTTTTTCAACACTAACACAAGTGCGAAAAGTGTTTTTTCCACACTAATACAAGTGCAAAGGTGGTTTCCTGCACCAACACAAGTGCGAAAAGTGGTTTTTCAACACTAACATAAGTGCGAAAATTGGTTTTTCAACACTAACATAAGTGCGAAAAGTGGTTTTTCCACACTAATACAAGTGCAAAAGTGGTTTCCTGCACCAACACAAGTGCGAAAAGTGGTTTTTCAACACTAACGCAAGTGCGAAAAGTGGTTTTTCAACACTATCACAAGTGCAAAAAGTGTTTTTTTCCACACTAATACAAGTGCAAAAGTGGTTTCCTGCACCAACACAAGTGCGAAAAGTGGTTTTTCCATACTAACGCAAGTGCGAAAAGTGGTTTTTCAACTCTATCACAAGTGCAAAAAGTGTTTTTTCCACACTAATACAAGTGCAAAAGTGGTTTCCTGCACCAACACAAGTGCGAAAAGTGGTTTTTCAACACTAACACAAGTGCGAAAAGTGGTTTCCTGCACCAACACAAGTGCGAAAAGTGGTTTTTCAACACTAACACAAGTGCGAAAAGTGGTTTTTCAACACTAACACAAGTGCGAAAAGTGTTTTTTCCACACTAATACAAGTGCAAAGGTGGTTTCCTGCACCAACACAAGTGCGAAAAGTGGTTTTTCAACACGAACACAAGTGCGAAAAGTGGTTTTTCAACATTATCACAAGTGCAAAAAGTGTTTTTTCCACACTAATACAAGTGCAAAAGTGGTTTCCTGCACCAACACAAGTGCGAAAAGTGGTTTTTCAACACCATCACAAGTGCAAAAAGTGTTTTTCCACACTAATACAAGTGCAAAAGTGGTTTCCTGCACCAACACGAGTGCGAAAAGTGGTTTTTCAACACTATCACAAGTGCAAAAAGTGTTTTTTCCACACTAATACAAGTGCAAAAGTGGTTTCCTGCACCAACACAAGTGCGAAAAGTGGTTTTTCAACACGAACACAAGTGCGAAAAGTAGTTTTTCAACACTAACACAAGTGCGAAAAGTGGTTTCCTGCACCAACACAAGTGCTAAAAGTGGTTTTTCAACACTAACACAAGTGCGAAAAGTGGTTTTTCAACACTAACACAAGTGCAAAAAGTGGTTTTTCCACACTAATACAAGTGCAAAAGTGGTTTCCTGCACCAACACAAGTGCGAAAAGTGGTTTTTCAACACTAACACAAGTGCGAAAAGTGGTTTTTCAACACTATCACAAGTGCAAAAAGTGTTTTTTCCACACTAATACAAGTGCAAAACTGGTTTCCTGCACCAACACAAGTGCGAAAAGTGGTTTTTCAACACTAACACAAGTGCGAAAAGTGGTTTTTCAACACTAACACAAGTGTGAAAAGTGGTTTTTCAACACTAACACAAGTGCGAAAAGTGTTTTTTCCACACTAATACAAGTGCAAAAGTGGTTTCCTGCACCAACACAAGTGCGAAAAGTGGTTTTTCAACACCATCACAAGTGCAAAAAGTGTTTTTTCCACACTAATACAAGTGCAAAAGTGGTTTCCTGCACCAACACAAGTGCGAAAAGTGGTTTTTCAACACTATCACAAGTGCAAAAAGTGTTTTTTCCACACTAATACAAGTGCAAAAGTGGTTTCCTGCGCCAACACAAGTGCGAAAAGTGGTTTTTCAAAACTAATACAAGTGCGAAAAGTGTTTTTTCCACACTAATACAAGTGCAAAACTGGTTTCCTGCACCAACACAAGTGCGAAAAGTGGTTTTTCAACACTATCACAAGTGCAAAAAGTGTTTTTTCCACACTAATACAAGTGTAAAAGTGGTTTCCTGCACCAACACAAGTGCGAAAAGTGGTTTTTCAACACTAACACAAGTGCGAAAAGTGGTTTTTCAACACTAACACAAGTGCGAAAAGTGGTTTCCTGCACCAACACAAGTGCGAAAAGTGGTTTTTCAACACTAACACAAGTTCGAAAAGTGGTTTTTCAACACTAACACAAGTGCGAAAAGTGGTTTTTCCACACTAATACAAGTGCAAAAGTGGTTTCCTGCACCAACACAAGTGCGAAAAGTGGTTTTTTAACACGAACAGAAGTGCGAAAAGTGGTTTTTCAACACTATCACAAGTGCAAAAAGTGTTTTTTCCACACTAATACAAGTGCAAAACTGGTTTCCTGCACCAACACAAGTGCGAAAAGTGGTTTTTCAACACTAACACAAGTGTGAAAAGTGGTTTTTCAACACTATCACAAGTGCAAAAAGTGTTTTTTCCACACTAATACAATTGCGAAAAGTGGTTTTTCAACACTATCACAAGTGCAAAAAGTGTTTTTTCCACACTAATACAAGTGCAAAAGTGGTTTCCTGCACCAACACAAGTGCGAAAAGTGGTTTTACAACACTAACACAAGTGCGAAAAGTGGTTTTTCAACACTATCACAAGTGCAAAAAGTGTTTTTTCCACACTAATACAAGTGCAAAAGTGGTTTCCTGCACCAACACAAGTGCGAAAAGTGGTTTTTCAACACTAACACAAGTGCGAAAAGTGGTTTTTCAACACTATCACAAGTGCAAAAAGTGTTTGTCCACACTAATACAAGTGCAAAAGTGGTTTCCTGCACCAACACAAGTGCGAAAAGTGCTTTTTCAACACTAACGCAAGTGCGAAAAGTAGTTTTTCAACACTAACACAAGTGCGAAAAGTGGTTTCCTGCACCAACACAAGTGCTAAAAGTGGTTTTTCAACACTAACACAAGTGCGAAAAGTGGTTTTTCAACACTAAAACAAGTGCGAAAAGTGGTTTTTCCACACTAATACAAGTGCAAAAGTGGTTTCCTGCACCAACACAAGTGCGAAAAGTGGTTTTTCAACACTAACACAAGTGCGAAAAGTGGTTTTTCAACACTATCACAAGTGCAAAAAGTGTTTTTTCCACACTAATACAAGTGCAAAACTGGTTTCCTGCACCAACACAAGTGCGAAAAGTGGTTTTTCAACACTAACACAAGTGCGAAAAGTGGTTTTTCAACACTAACACAAGTGTGAAAGTGGTTTTTCAACACTAACACAAGTGCGAAAAGTGTTTTTTCCACACTAATACAAGTGCAAAAGTGGTTTCCTGCACCAACACAAGTGCGAAAAGTGGTTTTTCAACACTATCACAAGTGCAAAAAGTGTTTTTTCCACACTAATACAAGTGCAAAAGTGGTTTCCTGCACCAACACAAGTGCGAAAAGTGGTTTTTCAACACTAACACAAGTGCGAAAAGTGGTTTTTCAACACTAACACAAGTGCGAAAAGTGGTTTTTCAACACTAACACAAGTGCGAAAAGTGGTTTCCTGCACCAACACAAGTGCGAAAAGTGGTTTTTCAACACTAACACAAGTGCGAAAAGTGGTTTTTCAACACTAACACAAGTGCGAAAAGTGTTTTTTCCACACTAATACAAGTGCAAAGGTGGTTTCCTGCACCAACACAAGTGCGAAAAGTGGTTTTTCAACACTAACACAAGTGCGAAAAGTGGTTTTTCAACACTATCACAAGTGCAAAAAGTGTTTTTTCCACACTAATACAAGTGCAAAACTGGTTTCCTGCACCAACACAAGTGCGAAAAGTGGTTTTTCAACACTAACACAAGTGCGAAAAGTGGTTTTTCAACACTAACACAAGTGTGAAAAGTGGTTTTTCAACACTAACACAAGTGCGAAAAGTGTTTTTTCCACACTAATACAAGTGCAAAAGTGGTTTCCTGCACCAACACAAGTGCGAAAAGTGGTTTTTCAACACTATCACAAGTGCAAAAAGTGTTTTTTCCACACTAATACAAGTGCAAAAGTGGTTTCCTGCACCAACACAAGTGCGAAAAGTGGTTTTTCAACACTAACACAAGTGCGAAAAGTGGTTTTTCAACACTAAAACAAGTGCGAAAAGTGGTTTTTCAACACTAACACAAGTGCGAAAAGTGGTTTCCTGCACCAACACAAGTGCGAAAAGTGGTTTTTCAACACTAACACAAGTGCCAAAAGTGGTTTTTCAACACTAACACAAGTGCGAAAAGTGTTTTTTCCACACTAATACAAGTGCAAAGGTGGTTTCCTGCACCAACACAAGTGCGAAAAGTGGTTTTTCAACACTAACATAAGTGCGAAAATTGGTTTTTCAACACTAACATAAGTGCGAAAAGTGGTTTTTCCACACTAATACAAGTGCAAAAGTGGTTTCCTGCACCAACACAAGTGCGAAAAGTGGTTTTTCAACACTAACGCAAGTGCGAAAAGTGGTTTTTCAACACTATCACAAGTGCAAAAAGTGTTTTTTTCCACACTAATACAAGTGCAAAAGTGGTTTCCTGCACCAACACAAGTGCGAAAAGTGGTTTTTCCATACTAACGCAAGTGCGAAAAGTGGTTTTTCAACTCTATCACAAGTGCAAAAAGTGTTTTTTCCACACTAATACAAGTGCAAAAGTGGTTTCCTGCACAAACACAAGTGCGAAAAGTGGTTTTTCAACACTAACACAAGTGCGAAAAGTGGTTTCCTGCACCAACACAA
Organism: Myxine glutinosa; assembly: GCF_964187855.1. Classification (NCBI taxonomy): domain Eukaryota; kingdom Metazoa; phylum Chordata; class Myxini; order Myxiniformes; family Myxinidae; genus Myxine; species Myxine glutinosa. The sequence continues at coordinate 34,185 of NW_027617070.1, read as the reverse complement.
GTGCGAAAAGTGGTTTTTCAACACTAACACAAGTGCGAAAAGTGGTTTTTCAACACTAACACAAGTGCGAAAAGTGTTTTTTCCACACTAATACAAGTGCAAAGGTGGTTTCCTGCACCAACACAAGTGCGAAAAGTGGTTTTTCAACACGAACACAAGTGCGAAAAGTGGTTTTTCAACATTATCACAAGTGCAAAAAGTGTTTTTTCCACACTAATACAAGTGCAAAAGTGGTTTCCTGCACCAACACAAGTGCGAAAAGTGGTTTTTCAACACCATCACAAGTGCAAAAAGTGTTTTTCCACACTAATACAAGTGCAAAAGTGGTTTCCTGCACCAACACAAGTGCGAAAAGTGGTTTTTCAACACTATCACAAGTGCAAAAAGTGTTTTTTCCACACTAATACAAGTGCAAAAGTGGTTTCCTGCACCAACACAAGTGCGAAAAGTGGTTTTTCAACACGAACACAAGTGCGAAAAGTAGTTTTTCAACACTAACACAAGTGCGAAAAGTGGTTTCCTGCACCAACACAAGTGCTAAAAGTGGTTTTTCAACACTAACACAAGTGCGAAAAGTGGTTTTTCAACACTAACACAAGTGCAAAAAGTGGTTTTTCCACACTAATACAAGTGCAAAAGTGGTTTCCTGCACCAACACAAGTGCGAAAAGTGGTTTTTCAACACTAACACAAGTGCGAAAAGTGGTTTTTCAACACTATCACAAGTGCAAAAAGTGTTTTTTCCACACTAATACAAGTGCAAAACTGGTTTCCTGCACCAACACAAGTGCGAAAAGTGGTTTTTCAACACTAACACAAGTGCGAAAAGTGGTTTTTCAACACTAACACAAGTGTGAAAAGTGGTTTTTCAACACTAACACAAGTGCGAAAAGTGTTTTTTCCACACTAATACAAGTGCAAAAGTGGTTATTGCACCAACACAAGTGCGAAAAGTGGTTTTTCAACACTATCACAAGTGCAAAAAGTGTTTTTTCCACACTAATACAAGTGCAAAAGTGGTTTCCTGCACCAACACAAGTGCGAAAAGTGGTTTTTCAACACTAACACAAGTGCGAAAAGTGGTTTTTCAACACTAACACAAGTGCGAAAAGTGGTTTTTCAACACTAACACAAGTGCGAAAAGTGGTTTCCTGCACCAACACAAGTGCGAAAAGTGGTTTTTCAACACTAACACAAGTGCGAAAAGTGGTTTTTCAACACTAACACAAGTGCGAAAAGTGTTTTTTCCACACTAATACAAGTGCAAAGGTGGTTTCCTGCACCAACACAAGTGCGAAAAGTGGTTTTTCAACACTAACACAAGTGCGAAAATTGGTTTTTCAACACTAACATAAGTGCGAAAAGTGGTTTTTCCACACTAATACAAGTGCAAAAGTGGTTTCCTGCACCAACACAAGTGCGAAAAGTGGTTTTTCAACACTAACGCAAGTGCGAAAAGTGGTTTTTCAACACTATCACAAGTGCAAAAAGTGTTTTTTTCCACACTAATACAAGTGCGAAAGTGGTTTCCTGCACCAACACAAGTGCGAAAAGTGGTTTTTCAATACTAACGCAAGTGCGAAAAGTGGTTTTTCAACTCTATCACAAGTGCAAAAAGTGTTTTTTCCACACTAATACAAGTGCAAAAGTGGTTTCCTGCACCAACACAAGTGCGAAAAGTGGTTTTTCAACACTAACACAAGTGTGAAAAGTGGTTTCCTGCACCAACACAAGTGAGAAAAGTGGTTTTTCAACACTAACACAAGTGCGAAAAGTGGTTTTTCAACACTAACACAAGTGCGAAAAGTGTTTTTTCCACACTAATACAAGTGCAAAGGTGGTTTCCTGCACCAACACAAGTGCGAAAAGTGGTTTTTCAACACTAACACAAGTGCGAAAAGTGGTTTTTCAACACTATCACAAGTGCAAAAAGTGTTTTTTCCACACTAATACAAGTGTAAAAGTGGTTTCCTGCACCAACACAAGTGCGAAAAGTGGTTTTTCAACACTAACACAAGTGCGAAAAGTGGTTTTTCCACACTAATACAATGGCAAAAGTGGTTGCCTGCACCAACACAAGTGCGAAAAGTGGTTTTTCAACACTAACACAAGTGCAAAAAGTGTTTTTTCCACACTAATACAAGTGTAAAAGTGGTTTCCTGCACCAACACAAGTGCGAAAAGTGGTTTTTCAACACTAACACAAGTGCGAAAAGTGGTTTTTCAACACTAACACAAGTGCAAAAGTGGTTTCCTGCACCAACACAAGTGCGAAAAGTGGTTTTTCAACACTAACACAAGTGCGAAAAGTGGTTTTTCAACACTAACACAAGTGGGAAAAGTGGTTTTTCCACACTAATACAAGTGCAAAAGTGGTTTCCTGCACCAACACAAGTGCGAAAAGTGGTTTTTCAACACTAACACAAGTGCGAAAAGTGGTTTTTCAACACTATCACAAGTGCAAAAGGTGTTTTTTCCACACTAATACAAGTGCAAAAGTGGTTTCCTGCACCAACACAAGTGCGAAAAGTGGTTTTTCAACACTAACACAAGTGCAAAAAGTGGTTTTTCAACACTAACACAAGTGCGAAAAGTGTTTTTTCCACACTAATACAAGTGCAAAAGTGGTTTCCTGCACCAACACAAGTGCGAAAAGTGGTTTTTCAACACTAACACAAGTGCGAAAAGTGGTTTTTCCACACTAATACAATGGCAAAAGTGGTTGCCTGCACCAACACAAGTGCGAAAAGTGGTTTTTCAACACTAACCAAAGTGCGAAAAGTGGTTTTTCCACACTAATACAAGTGCAAAAGTGGTTTCCTGCACCAACACAAGTGTGAAAAGTGGTTTTTCAACACTATCACAAGTGCAAAAAGTGTTTTTTCCACACTAATACAAGTGCAAAAGTGTTTTCCTACACCAACACAAGTGCGAAAAGTGGTTTTTCAACACTAACACAACTGCGAAAAGTGGTTTTTCAACACTAACACAAGTGCAAAAAGTGGTATTTCAACACTAACACAAGTGTTAAAAGTGGTTTTTCCACACTAATACAAGTGCAAAAGTGGTTTCCTGCACCAACACAAGTGCAAAAAGTGGTTTTTCAACACTAACACAAGTGCGAAAAGTGGTTTTTCAACACTAACACAAGTGTGAAAAGTGGTTTTTCCACACTAATACAAGTGCAAAAGTGGTTTCCTGCACCAACACAAGTGCAAAAAGTGGTTTTTCCACACTAATACAAGTGCAAAAGTGGTTTCTTGCACCAACACAAGTGCTAAAAGTGGTTTTTCAACACTAACACAAGTGCGAAATGTGGTTTTTCAACACTAACACAAGTGTGAAAAGTGGTTTTTCCACACTAATACAAGTGCAAAAGTGGTTTCCTGCACCAACACAAGTGCAAAAAGTGGTTTTTCAACACTAACACAAGTGCGAAAAGTGGTTTTTCAACACTAACACAAGTGCGAAAAGTGTTTTTTCCACACTAATACAAGTGCAAAGGTGGTTTCCTGCACCAACACAAGTGCGAAAAGTGGTTTTTCAACACTAACACAAGTGCGAAAAGTGGTTTTTCAACACTATCACAGGTGCAAAAAGTGTTTTTTCCACACTAATACAAGTGCAAAACTGGTTTCCTGCACCAACACAAGTGCGAAAAGTGGTTTTTCAACACTAACACAAGTGCGAAAAGTGGTTTTTCAACACTAACACAAGTGTGAAAAGTGGTTTTTCAACACTAACACAAGTGCGAAAAGTGTTTTTTCCACACTAATACAAGTGCAAAAGTGGTTTCCTGCACCAACACAAGTGCGAAAAGTGGTTTTTCAACACTATCACAAGTGCAAAAAGTGTTTTTTCCACACTAATACAAGTGCAAAAGTGGTTTCCTGCACCAACACAAGTGCGAAAAGTGGTTTTTCAACACTAACACAAGTGCGAAAAGTGGTTTTTCAACACTAAAACAAGTGCGAAAAGTGGTTTTTCAACACTAACACAAGTGCGAAAAGTGGTTTCCTGCACCAACACAAGTGCGAAAAGTGGTTTTTCAACACTAACACAAGTGCCAAAAGTGGTTTTTCAACACTAACACAAGTGCGAAAAGTGTTTTTTCCACACTAATACAAGTGCAAAGGTGGTTTCCTGCACCAACACAAGTGCGAAAAGTGGTTTTTCAACACTAACATAAGTGCGAAAATTGGTTTTTCAACACTAACATAAGTGCGAAAAGTGGTTTTTCCACACTAATACAAGTGCAAAAGTGGTTTCCTGCACCAACACAAGTGCGAAAAGTGGTTTTTCAACACTAACGCAAGTGCGAAAAGTGGTTTTTCAACACTATCACAAGTGCAAAAAGTGTTTTTTTCCACACTAATACAAGTGCAAAAGTGGTTTCCTGCACCAACACAAGTGCGAAAAGTGGTTTTTCCATACTAACGCAAGTGCGAAAAGTGGTTTTTCAACTCTATCACAAGTGCAAAAAGTGTTTTTTCCACACTAATACAAGTGCAAAAGTGGTTTCCTGCACCAACACAAGTGCGAAAAGTGGTTTTTCAACACTAACACAAGTGCGAAAAGTGGTTTTTCAACACTAACACAAGTGCGAAAAGTGTTTTTTCCACACTAATACAAGTGCAAAGGTGGTTTCCTGCACCAACACAAGTGCGAAAAGTGGTTTTTCAACACGAACACAAGTGCGAAAAGTGGTTTTTCAACATTATCACAAGTGCAAAAAGTGTTTTTTCCACACTAATACAAGTGCAAAAGTGGTTTCCTGCACCAACACAAGTGCGAAAAGTGGTTTTTCAACACCATCACAAGTGCAAAAAGTGTTTTTCCACACTAATACAAGTGCAAAAGTGGTTTCCTGCACCAACACAAGTGCGAAAAGTGGTTTTTCAACACTATCACAAGTGCAAAAAGTGTTTTTTCCACACTAATACAAGTGCAAAAGTGGTTTCCTGCACCAACACAAGTGCGAAAAGTGGTTTTTCAACACGAACACAAGTGCGAAAAGTAGTTTTTCAACACTAACACAAGTGCGAAAAGTGGTTTCCTGCACCAACACAAGTGCTAAAAGTGGTTTTTCAACACTAACACAAGTGCGAAAAGTGGTTTTTCAACACTAACACAAGTGCAAAAAGTGGTTTTTCCACACTAATACAAGTGCAAAAGTGGTTTCCTGCACCAACACAAGTGCGAAAAGTGGTTTTTCAACACTAACACAAGTGCGAAAAGTGGTTTTTCAACACTATCACAAGTGCAAAAAGTGTTTTTTCCACACTAATACAAGTGCAAAACTGGTTTCCTGCACCAACACAAGTGCGAAAAGTGGTTTTTCAACACTAACACAAGTGCGAAAAGTGGTTTTTCAACACTAACACAAGTGTGAAAAGTGGTTTTTCAACACTAACACAAGTGCGAAAAGTGTTTTTTCCACACTAATACAAGTGCAAAAGTGGTTTCCTGCACCAACACAAGTGCGAAAAGTGGTTTTTCAACACTATCACAAGTGCAAAAAGTGTTTTTTCCACACTAATACAAGTGCAAAAGTGGTTTCCTGCACCAACACAAGTGCGAAAAGTGGTTTTTCAACACTAACACAAGTGCGAAAAGTGGTTTTTCAACACTAACACAAGTGCGAAAAGTGGTTTTTCAACACTAACACAAGTGCGAAAAGTGGTTTCCTGCACCAACACAAGTGCGAAAAGTGGTTTTTCAACACTAACACAAGTGCGAAAAGTGGTTTTTCAACACTAACACAAGTGCGAAAAGTGTTTTTTCCACACTAATACAAGTGCAAAGGTGGTTTCCTGCACCAACACAAGTGCGAAAAGTGGTTTTTCAACACTAACACAAGTGCGAAAATTGGTTTTTCAACACTAACATAAGTGCGAAAAGTGGTTTTTCCACACTAATACAAGTGCAAAAGTGGTTTCCTGCACCAACACAAGTGCGAAAAGTGGTTTTTCAACACTAACGCAAGTGCGAAAAGTGGTTTTTCAACACTATCACAAGTGCAAAAAGTATTTTTTTTCCACACTAATACAAGTGCGAAAGTGGTTTCCTGCACCAACACAAGTGCGAAAAGTGGTTTTTCAATACTAACGCAAGTGCGAAAAGTGGTTTTTCAACTCTATCACAAGTGCAAAAAGTGTTTTTTCCACACTAATACAAGTGCAAAAGTGGTTTCCTGCACCAACACAAGTGCGAAAAGTGGTTTTTCAACACTAACACAAGTGTGAAAAGTGGTTTCCTGCACCAACACAAGTGAGAAAAGTGGTTTTTCAACACTAACACAAGTGCGAAAAGTGGTTTTTCAACACTAACACAAGTGCGAAAAGTGTTTTTTCCACACTAATACAAGTGCAAAGGTGGTTTCCTGCACCAACACAAGTGCGAAAAGTGGTTTTTCAACACTAACACAAGTGCGAAAAGTGGTTTTTCAACACTATCACAAGTGCAAAAAGTGTTTTTTCCACACTAATACAAGTGCAAAAGTGGTTTCCTGCACCAACACAAGTGCGAAAAGTGGTTTTTCAACACCATCACAAGTGCAAAAAGTGTTTTTTCCACACTAATACAAGTGCAAAAGTGGTTTCCTGCACCAACACAAGTGCGAAAAGTGGTTTTTCAACACTATCACAAGTGCAAAAAGTGTTTTTTCCACACTAATACAAGTGTAAAAGTGGTTTCCTGCACCAACACAAGTGCGAAAAGTGGTTTTTCAACACTAACACAAGTGCGAAAAGTGGTTTTTCAACACTAACACAAGTGCGAAAAGTGGTTTCCTGCACCAACACAAGTGCGAAAAGTGGTTTTTCAACACTAACACAAGTGCGAAAAGTGGTTTTTCAACACTAACACAAGTGCAAAAAGTGTTTTTTCCACACTAATACAAGTGTAAAAGTGGTTTCCTGCACCAACACAAGTGCGAAAAGTGGTTTTTCAACACTAACACAAGTGCGAAAAGTGGTTTTTCAACACTAACACAAGTGCAAAAGTGGTTTCCTGCACCAACACAAGTGCGAAAAGTGGTTTTTCAACACTAACACAAGTGCGAAAAGTGGTTTTTCAACACTAACACAAGTGGGAAAAGTGGTTTTTCCACACTAATACAAGTGCAAAAGTGGTTTCCTGCACCAACACAAGTGCGAAAAGTGGTTTTTCAACACTAACACAAGTGCGAAAAGTGGTTTTTCAACACTATCACAAGTGCAAAAGGTGTTTTTTCCACACTAATACAAGTGCAAAAGTGGTTTCCTGCACCAACACAAGTGCGAAAAGTGGTTTTTCAACACTAACACAAGTGCAAAAAGTGGTTTTTCAACACTAACACAAGTGCGAAAAGTGTTTTTTCCACACTAATACAAGTGCAAAAGTGGTTTCCTGCACCAACACAAGTGCGAAAAGTGGTTTTTCAACACTAACACAAGTGCGAAAAGTGGTTTTTCCACACTAATACAATGGCAAAAGTGGTTGCCTGCACCAACACAAGTGCGAAAAGTGGTTTTTCAACACTAACCAAAGTGCGAAAAGTGGTTTTTCCACACTAATACAAGTGCAAAAGTGGTTTCCTGCACCAACACAAGTGTGAAAAGTGGTTTTTCAACACTATCACAAGTGCAAAAAGTGTTTTTTCCACACTAATACAAGTGCAAAAGTGTTTTCCTACACCAACACAAGTGCGAAAAGTGGTTTTTCAACACTAACACAAGTGCGAAAAGTGGTTTTTCAACACTAACACAAGTGCAAAAAGTGGTATTTCAACACTAACACAAGTGTTAAAAGTGGTTTTTCCACACTAATACAAGTGCAAAAGTGGTTTCCTGCACCAACACAAGTGCAAAAAGTGGTTTTTCAACACTAACACAAGTGCGAAAAGTGGTTTTTCAACACTAACACAAGTGTGAAAAGTGGTTTTTCCACACTAATACAAGTGCAAAAGTGGTTTCCTGCACCAACACAAGTGCAAAAAGTGGTTTTTCCACACTAATACAAGTGCAAAAGTGGTTTCTTGCACCAACACAAGTGCTAAAAGTGGTTTTTCAACACTAACACAAGTGCGAAATGTGGTTTTTCAACACTAACACAAGTGTGAAAAGTGGTTTTTCCACACTAATACAAGTGCAAAAGTGGTTTCCTGCACCAACACAAGTGCAAAAAGTGGTTTTTCAACACTAACACAAGTGCGAAAAGTGGTTTTTCAACACTAACACAAGTGCGAAAAGTGGTTTTTCAACATTAACACAAGTGCGAAAAGTGTTTTTTCCACACTAATACAAGTGCAAAAGTGGTTTCCTGCACCACCACAAGTGCGAAAAGTGGTTTTTCAACACTATCACAAGTGCAAAAAGTGTTTTTTCCACACTAATACAAGTGCAAAAGTGGTTTCCTGCACCAACACAAGTGCGAAAAGTGGTTTTTCAACACTAACACAAGTGCGAAAAGTGGTTTTTCAACACTAACACAAGTGCGAAAAGTGGTTTTTCCACACTAATACAAGTGCAAAAGTGGTTTCCTGCACCAACACAAGTGCGAAAAGTGGTTTTTCAATACTAACATAAGTGCGAAAAGTGGTTTTTCAACACTATCACAAGTGCAAAAAGTGTTTTTTCCACACTAATACAAGTGCAAAAGTGGTTTCCTGCACCAACACAAGTGCGAAAAGTGGTTTTTCAACACTAACACAAGTGCGAAATGTGGTTTTTCAACACCATCACAAGTGCAAAAAGTGTTTTTTCCACACTAATACAAGTGCAAAAGTGGTTTCCTGCACCAACACAAGTGCGAAAAGTAGTTTTTCAACACTAACACAAGTGCGAAAAGTGGTTTTTCAACACTATCACAAGTGCAAAAAGTGTTTTTTCCACACTAATACAAGTGCAAAAGTGGTTTCCTGCACCAACACAAGTGCGAAAAAGTGGTTTTTCAACACTATCACAAGTGCAAAAAGTGTTTTTTCCACACTAATACAAGTGCAAAAGTGGTTTCCTGCACCAACACAAGTGCGAAAAGTGGTTTTTCAACACTAACACAAGTGCGACAAGTGGTTTTTCAACACTAACACAAGTGCGAAAAGTGGTTTTTCAACACTAACACAAGTGCGAAAAGTGGTTTCCTGCACCAACACAAGTGCGAAAAGTGGTTTTTCAACACTAACACAAGTGCGAAAAGTGGTTTTTCAACACTAACACAAGTGCGAAAAGTGTTTTTTCCACACTAATACAAGTGCAAAGGTGGTTTCCTGCACCAACACAAGTGCGAAAAGTGGTTTTTCAACACTAACACAAGTGCGAAAAGTGGTTTTTCAACACTAACACAAGTGCGAAAAGTGATTTTTCCACACTAATACAAGTGCAAAAGTGGTTTCCTGCACCAACACAAGTGCGAAAAGTGGTTTTTCAACACTAACGCAAGTGCGAAAAGTCGTTTTTCAACACTATCACAAGTGCAAAAAGTGTTTTTTCCACACTAATGCAAGTGCAAAAGTGGTTTTCCTGCACCAACACAAGTGCGAAAAGTGGTTTTTCAACACTAACACAAGTGCGAAAAGTGGTTTTCCAACACTAACACAATTGCGAAAAGTGTTTTTTCCACACTAATACAAGTGCAAAAGTGGTTTCCCACACAAACACAAGTGCGAAAAGTGGTTTTTCAACACTAACACAAGTGCGAAAAGTGGTTTTTCAACACTAACACAAGTGCGAAAAGTGGTTTTTCCACACTAATACAAGTGCAAAAGTGGTTTCCTGCACCAACACAAGTGCGAAAAGTGGTTTTTCAACACTAACACAAGTGCGAAAAGTGGTTTTTCAACACTAACACAAGTGCGAAAAGTGGTTTTTCCACACTAATACAAGTGCAAAAGTGGTTTCCTGCACCAACACAAGTGCAAAAAGTGGTTTTTCAACACTAACACAAGTGCGAAAAGTGGTTTTTCAACACTAACACAAGTGCGAAAAGTGGTTTTTCAACATTAACACAAGTGCGAAAAGTGTTTTTTCCACACTAATACAAGTGCAAAAGTGGTTTCCTGCACCACCACAAGTGCGAAAAGTGGTTTTTCAACACTATCACAAGTGCAAAAAGTGTTTTTTCCACACTAATACAAGTGCAAAAGTGGTTTCCTGCACCAACACAAGTGCGAAAAGTGGTTTTTCAACACTAACACAAGTGCGAAAAGTGGTTTTTCAACACTAACACAAGTGCGAAAAGTGGTTTTTCCACACTAATACAAGTGCAAAAGTGGTTTCCTGCACCAACACAAGTGCGAAAAGTGGTTTTTCAATACTAACATAAGTGCGAAAAGTGGTTTTTCAACACTATCACAAGTGCAAAAAGTGTTTTTTCCACACTAATACAAGTGCAAAAGTGGTTTCCTGCACCAACACAAGTGCGAAAAGTGGTTTTTCAACACTAACACAAGTGCGAAATGTGGTTTTTCAACACCATCACAAGTGCAAAAAGTGTTTTTTCCACACTAATACAAGTGCAAAAGTGGTTTCCTGCACCAACACAAGTGCGAAAAGTAGTTTTTCAACACTAACACAAGTGCGAAAAGTGGTTTTTCAACACTATCACAAGTGCAAAAAGTGTTTTTTCCACACTAATACAAGTGCAAAAGTGGTTTCCTGCACCAACACAAGTGCGAAAAAGTGGTTTTTCAACACTATCACAAGTGCAAAAAGTGTTTTTTCCACACTAATACAAGTGCAAAAGTGGTTTCCTGCACCAACACAAGTGCGAAAAGTGGTTTTTCAACACTAACACAAGTGCGACAAGTGGTTTTTCAACACTAACACAAGTGCGAAAAGTGGTTTTTCAACACTAACACAAGTGCGAAAAGTGGTTTCCTGCACCAACACAAGTGCGAAAAGTGGTTTTTCAACACTAACACAAGTGCGAAAAGTGGTTTTTCAACACTAACACAAGTGCGAAAAGTGTTTTTTCCACACTAATACAAGTGCAAAGGTGGTTTCCTGCACCAACACAAGTGCGAAAAGTGGTTTTTCAACACTAACACAAGTGCGAAAAGTGGTTTTTCAACACTAACACAAGTGCGAAAAGTGATTTTTCCACACTAATACAAGTGCAAAAGTGGTTTCCTGCACCAACACAAGTGCGAAAAGTGGTTTTTCAACACTAACGCAAGTGCGAAAAGTCGTTTTTCAACACTATCACAAGTGCAAAAAGTGTTTTTTCCACACTAATGCAAGTGCAAAAGTGGTTTTCCTGCACCAACACAAGTGCGAAAAGTGGTTTTTCAACACTAACACAAGTGCGAAAAGTGGTTTTCCAACACTAACACAATTGCGAAAAGTGTTTTTTCCACACTAATACAAGTGCAAAAGTGGTTTCCCACACAAACACAAGTGCGAAAAGTGGTTTTTCAACACTAACACAAGTGCGAAAAGTGGTTATTCAACACTAACACAAGTGCGAAAAGTGGTTTTTCCACACTAATACAAGTGCAAAAGTGGTTTCCTGCACCAACACAAGTGCGAAAAGTGGTTTTTCAACACTAACACAAGTGCGAAAAGTGGTTTTTCAACACTAACACAAGTGCGAAAAGTGGTTTTTCCACACTAATACAAGTGCAAAAGTGGTTTCCTGCACCAACACAAGTGCGAAAAGTGGTTTTTCAACACTAACACAAGTGCGAAAAGTGGTTTTTCAACACCATCACAAGTGCAAAAAGTGTTTTTTCCACACTAATACAAGTGCAAAAGTGGTTTCCTGCACCAACACAAGTGCTAAAAGTGGTTTTTCAACAGTAACACAAGTGCGAAAAGTGGTTTTTCAACACTATCACAAGTGCAAAAAGTGTTTTTTCCACACTAATACAAGTGCAAAATTGGTTTCCTGCACCAACACAAGTGCAAAAAGTGGTTTTTCAATACTAACACAAGTGCGAAAAGTGGTTTTTCAACATTAACACAAGTGCGAAAAGTGGTTTCCTGCACCAACACAAGTGCAAAAAGTGGTTTTTCAACACTGACACAAGTGCGAAAAGTGGTTTTTCAACACTAACACAAGTGCGAAAAGTGTTTTTTCCACACTAATACAAGTGCATAGGTGGTTTCCTGCACCAACACAAGTGCGAAAAGTGGTTTTTCAACACTAACACAAGTGCGAAAAGTGGTTTTTCAACACTAACACAAGTGCGAAAAGTGATTTTTCCACACTAATACAAGTGCAAAAGTGGTTTCCTGCACCAACACAAGTGCGAAAAGTGGTTTTTCAACACTAACGCAAGTGCGAAAAGTGTTTTTTCCACACTAATACAAGTGCAAAAGTGGTTTCCTGCACCAACACAAGTGCAAAAAGTGGTTTTTCAACACTAACACAAGTGCGAAAAGTGGTTTTTCAACACTAACACAAGTGCAAAAGTGGTTTCCTGCACCAACACAAGTGCGAAAAGTGGTTTTTCAACACTAACACAAGTGCGAAAAGTGGTTTTTCAACACTAACACAAGTGGGAAAAGTGGTTTTTCCACACTAATACAAGTGCAAAAGTGGTTTCCTGCACCAACACAAGTGCGAAAAGTGGTTTTTCAACACTAACACAAGTGCGAAAAGTGGTTTTTCAACACTATCACAAGTGCAAAAGGTGTTTTTTCCACACTAATACAAGTGCAAAAGTGGTTTCCTGCACCAACACAAGTGCGAAAAGTGGTTTTTCAACAATAACACAAGTGCAAAAAGTGGTTTTTCAACACTAACACAAGTGCGAAAAGTGTTTTTTCCACACTAATACAAGTGCAAAAGTGGTTTCCTGCACCAACACAAGTGCGAAAAGTGGTTTTTCAACACTAACACAAGTGCGAAAAGTGGTTTTTCCACACTAATACAATGGCAAAAGTGGTTGCCTGCACCAACACAAGTGCGAAAAGTGGTTTTTCAACACTAACCAAAGTGCGAAAAGTGGTTTTTCCACACTAATACAAGTGCAAAAGTGGTTTCCTGCACCAACACAAGTGTGAAAAGTGGTTTTTCTACACTATCACAAGTGCAAAAAGTGTTTTTTCCACACTAATACAAGTGCGTAAGTGTTTTCCTACACCAACACAAGTGCGAAAAGTGGTTTTTCAACACTAACACAAGTGCAAAAAGTGGTATTTCAACACTAACACAAGTGTTAAAAGTGGTTTTTCCACACTAATACAAGTGCAAAAGTGGTTTCCTGCACCAACACAAGTGCGAAAAGTGGTTTTTCAACACTAACACAAGTGCGAAATGTGGTTTTTCAACACTAACACAAGTGCGAAAAGTGGTTTTTCAACACTATCACAAGTGCAAAAAGTGTTTTTTCCACACTAATACAAGTGCAAAAGTGGTTTCCTGCACCAACACAAGTGCGAAAAGTGGTTTTTCAACACTAACACAAGTGCGAAATGTGGTTTTTCAACACCATCACAAGTGCAAAAAGTGTTTTTTCCACACTAATACAAGTGCAAAAGTGGTTTCCTGCACCAACACAAGTGCTAAAAGTGGTTTTTCAACACTAACACAAGTGCGAAAAGTGGTTTTTCAACACTAACACAAGTGCGAAAAGTGGTTTTTCCACACTAATACAAGTGTGAAAAGTGGTTTCCTGCACCAACACAAGTGCGAAAAGTGGTTTTTCAACACTAACACAAGTGCGAAAAGTGGTTTTTCAACACTAACACAAGTGCGAAAAGTGGTTTTTCCACACTAATACAAGTGCAAAAGTGGTTTCCTGCACCAACACAAGTGCGAAAAGTGGTTTTTCCATACTAACGCAAGTGCGAAAAGTGGTTTTTCAACTCTATCACAAGTGCAAAAAGTGTTTTTTCCACACTAATACAAGTGCAAAAGTGGTTTCCTGCACCAACACAAGTGCGAAAAGTGGTTTTTCAACACTAACACAAGTGCGAAAAGTGGTTTCCTGCACCAACACAAGTGCGAAAAGTGGTTTTTCAACACTAACACAAGTGCGAAAAGTGGTTTTTCAACACTAACACAAGTGCGAAAAGTGTTTTTTCCACACTAATACAAGTGCAAAGGTGGTTTCCTGCACCAACACAAGTGCGAAAAGTGGTTTTTCAACACTAACACAAGTGCGAAAAGTGGTTTTTCAACATTATCACAAGTGCAAAAAGTGTTTTTTCCACACTAATACAAGTGCAAAAGTGGTTTCCTGCACCAACACAAGTGCGAAAAGTGGTTTTTCAACACCATCACAAGTGCAAAAAGTGTTTTTTCCACACTAATACAAGTGCAAAAGTGGTTTCCTGCACCAACACAAGTGCTAAAAGTGGTTTTTCAACACTAACACAAGTGCGAAAAGTGGTTTTTCAACACTAAAACAAGTGCGAAAAGTGGTTTTTCCACACTAATACAAGTGCAAAAGTGGTTTCCTGCACCAACACAAGTGCGAAAAGTGGTTTTTCAACACTAACACAAGTGCGAAAAGTGGTTTTTCAACACTATCACAAGTGCAAAAAGTGTTTTTTCCACACTAATACAAGTGCAAAACTGGTTTCCTGCACCAACACAAGTGCGAAAAGTGGTTTTTCAACACTAACACAAGTGCGAAAAGTGGTTTTTCAACACTAACACAAGTGTGAAAGTGGTTTTTCAACACTAACACAAGTGCGAAAAGTGTTTTTTCCACACTAATACAAGTGCAAAAGTGGTTTCCTGCACCAACACAAGTGCGAAAAGTGGTTTTTCAACACTATCACAAGTGCAAAAAGTGTTTTTTCCACACTAATACAAGTGCAAAAGTGGTTTCCTGCACCAACACAAGTGCGAAAAGTGGTTTTTCAACACTAACACAAGTGCGAAAAGTGGTTTTTCAACACTAACACAAGTGCGAAAAGTGGTTTTTCAACACTAACACAAGTGCGAAAAGTGGTTTCCTGCACCAACACAAGTGCGAAAAGTGGTTTTTCAACACTAACACAAGTGCGAAAAGTGGTTTTTCAACACTAACACAAGTGCGAAAAGTGTTTTTTCCACACTAATACAAGTGCAAAGGTGGTTTCCTGCACCAACACAAGTGCGAAAAGTGGTTTTTCAACACTAACACAAGTGCGAAAAGTGGTTTTTCAACACTATCACAAGTGCAAAAAGTGTTTTTTCCACACTAATACAAGTGCAAAACTGGTTTCCTGCACCAACACAAGTGCGAAAAGTGGTTTTTCAACACTAACACAAGTGCGAAAAGTGGTTTTTCAACACTAACACAAGTGTGAAAAGTGGTTTTTCAACACTAACACAAGTGCGAAAAGTGTTTTTTCCACACTAATACAAGTGCAAAAGTGGTTTCCTGCACCAACACAAGTGCGAAAAGTGGTTTTTCAACACTATCACAAGTGCAAAAAGTGTTTTTTCCACACTAATACAAGTGCAAAAGTGGTTTCCTGCACCAACACAAGTGCGAAAAGTGGTTTTTCAACACTAACACAAGTGCGAAAAGTGGTTTTTCAACACTAAAACAAGTGCGAAAAGTGGTTTTTCAACACTAACACAAGTGCGAAAAGTGGTTTCCTGCACCAACACAAGTGCGAAAAGTGGTTTTTCAACACTAACACAAGTGCCAAAAGTGGTTTTTCAACACTAACACAAGTGCGAAAAGTGTTTTTTCCACACTAATACAAGTGCAAAGGTGGTTTCCTGCACCAACACAAGTGCGAAAAGTGGTTTTTCAACACTAACATAAGTGCGAAAATTGGTTTTTCAACACTAACATAAGTGCGAAAAGTGGTTTTTCCACACTAATACAAGTGCAAAAGTGGTTTCCTGCACCAACACAAGTGCGAAAAGTGGTTTTTCAACACTAACGCAAGTGCGAAAAGTGGTTTTTCAACACTATCACAAGTGCAAAAAGTGTTTTTTTCCACACTAATACAAGTGCAAAAGTGGTTTCCTGCACCAACACAAGTGCGAAAAGTGGTTTTTCCATACTAACGCAAGTGCGAAAAGTGGTTTTTCAACTCTATCACAAGTGCAAAAAGTGTTTTTTCCACACTAATACAAGTGCAAAAGTGGTTTCCTGCACCAACACAAGTGCGAAAAGTGGTTTTTCAACACTAACACAAGTGCGAAAAGTGGTTTCCTGCACCAACACAAGTGCGAAAAGTGGTTTTTCAACACTAACACAAGTGCGAAAAGTGGTTTTTCCAACACTAACACAAGTGCGAAAAGTGTTTTTTCCACACTAATACAAGTGCAAAGGTGGTTTCCTGCACCAACACAAGTGCGAAAAGTGGTTTTTCAACACGAACACAAGTGCGAAAAGTGGTTTTTCAACATTATCACAAGTGCAAAAAGTGTTTTTTCCACACTAATACAAGTGCAAAAGTGGTTTCCTGCACCAACACAAGTGCGAAAAGTGGTTTTTCAACACCATCACAAGTGCAAAAAGTGTTTTTCCACACTAATACAAGTGCAAAAGTGGTTTCCTGCACCAACACAAGTGCGAAAAGTGGTTTTTCAACACTATCACAAGTGCAAAAAGTGTTTTTTCCACACTAATACAAGTGCAAAAGTGGTTTCCTGCACCAACACAAGTGCGAAAAGTGGTTTTTCAACACGAACACAAGTGCGAAAAGTAGTTTTTCAACACTAACACAAGTGCGAAAAGTGGTTTCCTGCACCAACACAAGTGCTAAAAGTGGTTTTTCAACACTAACACAAGTGCGAAAAGTGGTTTTTCAACACTAACACAAGTGCAAAAAGTGGTTTTTCCACACTAATACAAGTGCAAAAGTGGTTTCCTGCACCAACACAAGTGCGAAAAGTGGTTTTTCAACACTAACACAAGTGCGAAAAGTGGTTTTTCAACACTATCACAAGTGCAAAAAGTGTTTTTTCCACACTAATACAAGTGCAAAACTGGTTTCCTGCACCAACACAAGTGCGAAAAGTGGTTTTTCAACACTAACACAAGTGCGAAAAGTGGTTTTTCAACACTAACACAAGTGTGAAAAGTGGTTTTTCAACACTAACACAAGTGCGAAAAGTGTTTTTTCCACACTAATACAAGTGCAAAAGTGGTTTCCTGCACCAACACAAGTGCGAAAAGTGGTTTTTCAACACTATCACAAGTGCAAAAAGTGTTTTTTCCACACTAATACAAGTGCAAAAGTGGTTTCCTGCACCAACACAAGTGCGAAAAGTGGTTTTTCAACACTAACACAAGTGCGAAAAGTGGTTTTTCAACACTAACACAAGTGCGAAAAGTGGTTTTTCAACACTAACACAAGTGCGAAAAGTGGTTTCCTGCACCAACACAAGTGCGAAAAGTGGTTTTTCAACACTAACACAAGTGCGAAAAGTGGTTTTTCAACACTAACACAAGTGCGAAAAGTGTTTTTTCCACACTAATACAAGTGCAAAGGTGGTTTCCTGCACCAACACAAGTGCGAAAAGTGGTTTTTCAACACTAACACAAGTGCGAAAATTGGTTTTTCAACACTAACATAAGTGCGAAAAGTGGTTTTTCCACACTAATACAAGTGCAAAAGTGGTTTCCTGCACCAACACAAGTGCGAAAAGTGGTTTTTCAACACTAACGCAAGTGCGAAAAGTGGTTTTTCAACACTATCACAAGTGCAAAAAGTGTTTTTTTTCCACACTAATACAAGTGCGAAAGTGGTTTCCTGCACCAACACAAGTGCGAAAAGTGGTTTTTCAATACTAACGCAAGTGCGAAAAGTGGTTTTTCAACTCTATCACAAGTGCAAAAAGTGTTTTTTCCACACTAATACAAGTGCAAAAGTGGTTTCCTGCACCAACACAAGTGCGAAAAGTGGTTTTTCAACACTAACACAAGTGTGAAAAGTGGTTTCCTGCACCAACACAAGTGAGAAAAGTGGTTTTTCAACACTAACACAAGTGCGAAAAGTGGTTTTTCAACACTAACACAAGTGCGAAAAGTGTTTTTTCCACACTAATACAAGTGCAAAGGTGGTTTCCTGCACCAACACAAGTGCGAAAAGTGGTTTTTCAACACTAACACAAGTGCGAAAAGTGGTTTTTCAACACTATCACAAGTGCAAAAAGTGTTTTTTCCACACTAATACAAGTGCAAAAGTGGTTTCCTGCACCAACACAAGTGCGAAAAGTGGTTTTTCAACACCATCACAAGTGCAAAAAGTGTTTTTTCCACACTAATACAAGTGCAAAAGTGGTTTCCTGCACCAACACAAGTGCGAAAAGTGGTTTTTCAACACTATCACAAGTGCAAAAAGTGTTTTTTCCACACTAATACAAGTGTAAAAGTGGTTTCCTGCACCAACACAAGTGCGAAAAGTGGTTTTTCAACACTAACACAAGTGCGAAAAGTGGTTTTTCAACACTAACACAAGTGCGAAAAGTGGTTTCCTGCACCAACACAAGTGCGAAAAGTGGTTTTTCAACACTAACACAAGTGCGAAAAGTGGTTTTTCAACACTAACACAAGTGCAAAAGTGGTTTCCTGCACCAACACAAGTGCGAAAAGTGGTTTTTCAACACTAACACAAGTGCGAAAAGTGGTTTTTCAACACTAACACAAGTGGGAAAAGTGGTTTTTCCACACTAATACAAGTGCAAAAGTGGTTTCCTGCACCAACACAAGTGCGAAAAGTGGTTTTTCAACACTAACACAAGTGCGAAAAGTGGTTTTTCAACACTATCACAAGTGCAAAAGGTGTTTTTTCCACACTAATACAAGTGCAAAAGTGGTTTCCTGCACCAACACAAGTGCGAAAAGTGGTTTTTCAACACTAACACAAGTGCGAAAAGTGGTTTTTCAACACTATCACAAGTGCAAAAGGTGTTTTTTCCACACTAATACAAGTGCAAAAGTGGTTTCCTGCACCAACACAAGTGCGAAAAGTGGTTTTTCAACACTAACACAAGTGCGAAAAGTGTTTTTTCCACACTAATACAAGTGCAAAAGTGGTTTCCTGCACCAACACAAGTGCGAAAAGTGGTTTTTCAACACTAACACAAGTGCGAAAAGTGGTTTTTCCACACTAATACAATGGCAAAAGTGGTTGCCTGCACCAACACAAGTGCGAAAAGTGGTTTTTCAACACTAACCAAAGTGCGAAAAGTGGTTTTTCCACACTAATACAAGTGCAAAAGTGGTTTCCTGCACCAACACAAGTGTGAAAAGTGGTTTTTCAACACTATCACAAGTGCAAAAAGTGTTTTTTCCACACTAATACAAGTGCAAAAGTGTTTTCCTACACCAACACAAGTGCGAAAAGTGGTTTTTCAACACTAACACAAGTGCGAAAAGTGGTTTTTCAACACTAACACAAGTGCAAAAAGTGGTATTTCAACACTAACACAAGTGTTAAAAGTGGTTTTTCCACACTAATACAAGTGCAAAAGTGGTTTCCTGCACCAACACAAGTGCAAAAAGTGGTTTTTCAACACTAACACAAGTGCGAAAAGTGGTTTTTCAACACTAACACAAGTGTGAAAAGTGGTTTTTCCACACTAATACAAGTGCAAAAGTGGTTTCCTGCACCAACACAAGTGCAAAAAGTGGTTTTTCCACACTAATACAAGTGCAAAAGTGGTTTCTTGCACCAACACAAGTGCTAAAAGTGGTTTTTCAACACTAACACAAGTGCGAAATGTGGTTTTTCAACACTAACACAAGTGTGAAAAGTGGTTTTTCCACACTAATACAAGTGCAAAAGTGGTTTCCTGCACCAACACAAGTGCAAAAAGTGGTTTTTCAACACTAACACAAGTGCGAAAAGTGGTTTTTCAACACTAACACAAGTGCGAAAAGTGGTTTTTCAACATTAACACAAGTGCGAAAAGTGTTTTTTCCACACTAATACAAGTGCAAAAGTGGTTTCCTGCACCACCACAAGTGCGAAAAGTGGTTTTTCAACACTATCACAAGTGCAAAAAGTGTTTTTTCCACACTAATACAAGTGCAAAAGTGGTTTCCTGCACCAACACAAGTGCGAAAAGTGGTTTTTCAACACTAACACAAGTGCGAAAAGTGGTTTTTCAACACTAACACAAGTGCGAAAAGTGGTTTTTCCACACTAATACAAGTGCAAAAGTGGTTTCCTGCACCAACACAAGTGCGAAAAGTGGTTTTTCAATACTAACATAAGTGCGAAAAGTGGTTTTTCAACACTATCACAAGTGCAAAAAGTGTTTTTTCCACACTAATACAAGTGCAAAAGTGGTTTCCTGCACCAACACAAGTGCGAAAAGTGGTTTTTCAACACTAACACAAGTGCGAAATGTGGTTTTTCAACACCATCACAAGTGCAAAAAGTGTTTTTTCCACACTAATACAAGTGCAAAAGTGGTTTCCTGCACCAACACAAGTGCGAAAAGTAGTTTTTCAACACTAACACAAGTGCGAAAAGTGGTTTTTCAACACTATCACAAGTGCAAAAAGTGTTTTTTCCACACTAATACAAGTGCAAAAGTGGTTTCCTGCACCAACACAAGTGCGAAAAAGTGGTTTTTCAACACTATCACAAGTGCAAAAAGTGTTTTTTCCACACTAATACAAGTGCAAAAGTGGTTTCCTGCACCAACACAAGTGCGAAAAGTGGTTTTTCAACACTAACACAAGTGCGACAAGTGGTTTTTCAACACTAACACAAGTGCGAAAAGTGGTTTTTCAACACTAACACAAGTGCGAAAAGTGGTTTCCTGCACCAACACAAGTGCGAAAAGTGGTTTTTCAACACTAACACAAGTGCGAAAAGTGGTTTTTCAACACTAACACAAGTGTGAAAAGTGTTTTTTCCACACTAATACAAGTGCAAAGGTGGTTTCCTGCACCAACACAAGTGCGAAAAGTGGTTTTTCAACACTAACACAAGTGCGAAAAGTGGTTTTTCAACACTAACACAAGTGCGAAAAGTGATTTTTCCACACTAATACAAGTGCAAAAGTGGTTTCCTGCACCAACACAAGTGCGAAAAGTGGTTTTTCAACACTAACGCAAGTGCGAAAAGTCGTTTTTCAACACTATCACAAGTGCAAAAAGTGTTTTTTCCACACTAATGCAAGTGCAAAAGTGGTTTTCCTGCACCAACACAAGTGCGAAAAGTGGTTTTTCAACACTAACACAAGTGCGAAAAGTGGTTTTTCAACACTAACACAATTGCGAAAATTGTTTTTTCCACACTAATACAAGTGCAAAAGTGGTTTCCCACACAAACACAAGTGCGAAAAGTGGTTTTTCAACACTAACACAAGTGCGAAAAGTGGTTTTTCAACACTAACACAAGTGCGAAAAGTGGTTTTTCCACACTAATACAAGTGCAAAAGTGGTTTCCTGCACCAACACAAGTGCGAAAAGTGGTTTTTCAACACTAACACAAGTGCGAAAAGTGGTTTTTCAACACTAACACAAGTGCGAAAAGTGGTTTTTCCACACTAATACAAGTGCAAAAGTGGTTTCCTGCACCAACACAAGTGCGAAAAGTGGTTTTTCAACACTAACACAAGTGCGAAAAGTGGTTTTTCAACACCATCACAAGTGCAAAAAGTGTTTTTTCCACACTAATACAAGTGCAAAAGTGGTTTCCTGCACCAACACAAGTGCTAAAAGTGGTTTTTCAACACTAAAACAAGTGCGAAAAGTGGTTTTTCCACACTAATACAAGTGCAAAAGTGGTTTCCTGCACCAACACAAGTGCGAAAAGTGGTTTTTCAACACTAACACAAGTGCGAAAAGTGGTTTTTCAACACTATCACAAGTGCAAAAAGTGTTTTTTCCACACTAATACAAGTGCAAAACTGGTTTCCTGCACCAACACAAGTGCGAAAAGTGGTTTTTCAACACTAACACAAGTGCGAAAAGTGGTTTTTCAACACTAACACAAGTGTGAAAGTGGTTTTTCAACACTAACACAAGTGCGAAAAGTGTTTTTTCCACACTAATACAAGTGCAAAAGTGGTTTCCTGCACCAACACAAGTGTGAAAAGTGGTTTTTCAACACTATCACAAGTGCAAAAAGTGTTTTTTCCACACTAATACAAGTGCAAAAGTGGTTTCCTGCACCAACACAAGTGCGAAAAGTGGTTTTTCAACACTAACACAAGTGCGAAAAGTGGTTTTTCAACACTAACACAAGTGCGAAAAGTGGTTTTTCAACACTAACACAAGTGCGAAAAGTGGTTTCCTGCACCAACACAAGTGCGAAAAGTGGTTTTTCAACACTAACACAAGTGCGAAAAGTGGTTTTTCAACACTAACACAAGTGCGAAAAGTGTTTTTTCCACACTAATACAAGTGCAAAGGTGGTTTCCTGCACCAACACAAGTGCGAAAAGTGGTTTTTCAACACTAACACAAGTGCGAAAAGTGGTTTTTCAACACTATCACAAGTGCAAAAAGTGTTTTTTCCACACTAATACAAGTGCAAAACTGGTTTCCTGCACCAACACAAGTGCGAAAAGTGGTTTTTCAACACTAACACAAGTGCGAAAAGTGGTTTTTCAACACTAACACAAGTGTGAAAAGTGGTTTTTCAACACTAACACAAGTGCGAAAAGTGTTTTTTCCACACTAATACAAGTGCAAAAGTGGTTTCCTGCACCAACACAAGTGCGAAAAGTGGTTTTTCAACACTATCACAAGTGCAAAAAGTGTTTTTTCCACACTAATACAAGTGCAAAAGTGGTTTCCTGCACCAACACAAGTGCGAAAAGTGGTTTTTCAACACTAACACAAGTGCGAAAAGTGGTTTTTCAACACTAAAACAAGTGCGAAAAGTGGTTTTTCAACACTAACACAAGTGCGAAAAGTGGTTTCCTGCACCAACACAAGTGCGAAAAGTGGTTTTTCAACACTAACACAAGTGCCAAAAGTGGTTTTTCAACACTAACACAAGTGCGAAAAGTGTTTTTTCCACACTAATACAAGTGCAAAGGTGGTTTCCTGCACCAACACAAGTGCGAAAAGTGGTTTTTCAACACTAACATAAGTGCGAAAATTGGTTTTTCAACACTAACATAAGTGCGAAAAGTGGTTTTTCCACACTAATACAAGTGCAAAAGTGGTTTCCTGCACCAACACAAGTGCGAAAAGTGGTTTTTCAACACTAACGCAAGTGCGAAAAGTGGTTTTTCAACACTATCACAAGTGCAAAAAGTGTTTTTTTCCACACTAATACAAGTGCAAAAGTGGTTTCCTGCACCAACACAAGTGCGAAAAGTGGTTTTTCCATACTAACGCAAGTGCGAAAAGTGGTTTTTCAACTCTATCACAAGTGCAAAAAGTGTTTTTTCCACACTAATACAAGTGCAAAAGTGGTTTCCTGCACCAACACAAGTGCGAAAAGTGGTTTTTCAACACTAACACAAGTGCGAAAAGTGGTTTCCTGCACCAACACAAGTGCGAAAAGTGGTTTTTCAACACTAACACAAGTGCGAAAAGTGGTTTTTCAACACTAACACAAGTGCGAAAAGTGTTTTTTCCACACTAATACAAGTGCAAAGGTGGTTTCCTGCACCAACACAAGTGCGAAAAGTGGTTTTTCAACACGAACACAAGTGCGAAAAGTGGTTTTTCAACATTATCACAAGTGCAAAAAGTGTTTTTTCCACACTAATACAAGTGCAAAAGTGGTTTCCTGCACCAACACAAGTGCGAAAAGTGGTTTTTCAACACCATCACAAGTGCAAAAAGTGTTTTTCCACACTAATACAAGTGCAAAAGTGGTTTCCTGCACCAACACAAGTGCGAAAAGTGGTTTTTCAACACTATCACAAGTGCAAAAAGTGTTTTTTCCACACTAATACAAGTGCAAAAGTGGTTTCCTGCACCAACACAAGTGCGAAAAGTGGTTTTTCAACACGAACACAAGTGCGAAAAGTAGTTTTTCAACACTAACACAAGTGCGAAAAGTGGTTTCCTGCACCAACACAAGTGCTAAAAGTGGTTTTTCAACACTAACACAAGTGCGAAAAGTGGTTTTTCAACACTAACACAAGTGCAAAAAGTGGTTTTTCCACACTAATACAAGTGCAAAAGTGGTTTCCTGCACCAACACAAGTGCGAAAAGTGGTTTTTCAACACTAACACAAGTGCGAAAAGTGGTTTTTCAACACTATCACAAGTGCAAAAAGTGTTTTTTCCACACTAATACAAGTGCAAAACTGGTTTCCTGCACCAACACAAGTGCGAAAAGTGGTTTTTCAACACTAACACAAGTGCGAAAAGTGGTTTTTCAACACTAACACAAGTGTGAAAAGTGGTTTTTCAACACTAACACAAGTGCGAAAAGTGTTTTTTCCACACTAATACAAGTGCAAAAGTGGTTTCCTGCACCAACACAAGTGCGAAAAGTGGTTTTTCAACACTATCACAAGTGCAAAAAGTGTTTTTTCCACACTAATACAAGTGCAAAAGTGGTTTCCTGCACCAACACAAGTGCGAAAAGTGGTTTTTCAACACTAACACAAGTGCGAAAAGTGGTTTTTCAACACTAACACAAGTGCGAAAAGTGGTTTTTCAACACTAACACAAGTGCGAAAAGTGGTTTCCTGCACCAACACAAGTGTGAAAAGTGGTTTTTCAACACTAACACAAGTGCGAAAAGTGGTTTTTCAACACTAACACAAGTGCGAAAAGTGTTTTTTCCACACTAATACAAGTGCAAAGGTGGTTTCCTGCACCAACACAAGTGCGAAAAGTGGTTTTTCAACACTAACACAAGTGCGAAAATTGGTTTTTCAACACTAACATAAGTGCGAAAAGTGGTTTTTCCACACTAATACAAGTGCAAAAGTGGTTTCCTGCACCAACACAAGTGCGAAAAGTGGTTTTTCAACACTAACGCAAGTGCGAAAAGTGGTTTTTCAACACTATCACAAGTGCAAAAAGTGTTTTTTTTCCACACTAATACAAGTGCGAAAGTGGTTTCCTGCACCAACACAAGTGCGAAAAGTGGTTTTTCAATACTAACGCAAGTGCGAAAAGTGGTTTTTCAACTCTATCACAAGTGCAAAAAGTGTTTTTTCCACACTAATACAAGTGCAAAAGTGGTTTCCTGCACCAACACAAGTGCGAAAAGTGGTTTTTCAACACTAACACAAGTGTGAAAAGTGGTTTCCTGCACCAACACAAGTGAGAAAAGTGGTTTTTCAACACTAACACAAGTGCGAAAAGTGGTTTTTCAACACTAACACAAGTGCGAAAAGTGTTTTTTCCACACTAATACAAGTGCAAAGGTGGTTTCCTGCACCAACACAAGTGCGAAAAGTGGTTTTTCAACACTAACACAAGTGCGAAAAGTGGTTTTTCAACACTATCACAAGTGCAAAAAGTGTTTTTTCCACACTAATACAAGTGCAAAAGTGGTTTCCTGCACCAACACAAGTGCGAAAAGTGGTTTTTCAACACCATCACAAGTGCAAAAAGTGTTTTTTCCACACTAATACAAGTGCAAAAGTGGTTTCCTGCACCAACACAAGTGCGAAAAGTGGTTTTTCAACACTATCACAAGTGCAAAAAGTGTTTTTTCCACACTAATACAAGTGTAAAAGTGGTTTCCTGCACCAACACAAGTGCGAAAAGTGGTTTTTCAACACTAACACAAGTGCGAAAAGTGGTTTTTCAACACTAACACAAGTGCGAAAAGTGGTTTCCTGCACCAACACAAGTGCGAAAAGTGGTTTTTCAACACTAACACAAGTGCGAAAAGTGGTTTTTCAACACTAACACAAGTGCAAAAGTGGTTTCCTGCACCAACACAAGTGCGAAAAGTGGTTTTTCAACACTAACACAAGTGCGAAAAGTGGTTTTTCAACACTAACACAAGTGGGAAAAGTGGTTTTTCCACACTAATACAAGTGCAAAAGTGGTTTCCTGCACCAACACAAGTGCGAAAAGTGGTTTTTCAACACTAACACAAGTGCGAAAAGTGGTTTTTCAACACTATCACAAGTGCAAAAGGTGTTTTTTCCACACTAATACAAGTGCAAAAGTGGTTTCCTGCACCAACACAAGTGCGAAAAGTGGTTTTTCAACACTAACACAAGTGCGAAAAGTGGTTTTTCAACACTATCACAAGTGCAAAAGGTGTTTTTTCCACACTAATACAAGTGCAAAAGTGGTTTCCTGCACCAACACAAGTGCGAAAAGTGGTTTTTCAACACTAACACAAGTGCGAAAAGTGTTTTTTCCACACTAATACAAGTGCAAAAGTGGTTTCCTGCACCAACACAAGTGCGAAAAGTGGTTTTTCAACACTAACACAAGTGCGAAAAGTGGTTTTTCCACACTAATACAATGGCAAAAGTGGTTGCCTGCACCAACACAAGTGCGAAAAGTGGTTTTTCAACACTAACCAAAGTGCGAAAAGTGGTTTTTCCACACTAATACAAGTGCAAAAGTGGTTTCCTGCACCAACACAAGTGTGAAAAGTGGTTTTTCAACACTATCACAAGTGCAAAAAGTGTTTTTTCCACACTAATACAAGTGCAAAAGTGTTTTCCTACACCAACACAAGTGCGAAAAGTGGTTTTTCAACACTAACACAAGTGCGAAAAGTGGTTTTTCAACACTAACACAAGTGCAAAAAGTGGTATTTCAACACTAACACAAGTGTTAAAAGTGGTTTTTCCACACTAATACAAGTGCAAAAGTGGTTTCCTGCACCAACACAAGTGCAAAAAGTGGTTTTTCAACACTAACACAAGTGCGAAAAGTGGTTTTTCAACACTAACACAAGTGTGAAAAGTGGTTTTTCCACACTAATACAAGTGCAAAAGTGGTTTCCTGCACCAACACAAGTGCAAAAAGTGGTTTTTCCACACTAATACAAGTGCAAAAGTGGTTTCTTGCACCAACACAAGTGCTAAAAGTGGTTTTTCAACACTAACACAAGTGCGAAATGTGGTTTTTCAACACTAACACAAGTGTGAAAAGTGGTTTTTCCACACTAATACAAGTGCAAAAGTGGTTTCCTGCACCAACACAAGTGCAAAAAGTGGTTTTTCAACACTAACACAAGTGCGAAAAGTGGTTTTTCAACACTAACACAAGTGCGAAAAGTGGTTTTTCAACATTAACACAAGTGCGAAAAGTGTTTTTTCCACACTAATACAAGTGCAAAAGTGGTTTCCTGCACCACCACAAGTGCGAAAAGTGGTTTTTCAACACTATCACAAGTGCAAAAAGTGTTTTTTCCACACTAATACAAGTGCAAAAGTGGTTTCCTGCACCAACACAAGTGCGAAAAGTGGTTTTTCAACACTAACACAAGTGCGAAAAGTGGTTTTTCAACACTAACACAAGTGCGAAAAGTGGTTTTTCCACACTAATACAAGTGCAAAAGTGGTTTCCTGCACCAACACAAGTGCGAAAAGTGGTTTTTCAATACTAACATAAGTGCGAAAAGTGGTTTTTCAACACTATCACAAGTGCAAAAAGTGTTTTTTCCACACTAATACAAGTGCAAAAGTGGTTTCCTGCACCAACACAAGTGCGAAAAGTGGTTTTTCAACACTAACACAAGTGCGAAATGTGGTTTTTCAACACCATCACAAGTGCAAAAAGTGTTTTTTCCACACTAATACAAGTGCAAAAGTGGTTTCCTGCACCAACACAAGTGCGAAAAGTAGTTTTTCAACACTAACACAAGTGCGAAAAGTGGTTTTTCAACACTATCACAAGTGCAAAAAGTGTTTTTTCCACACTAATACAAGTGCAAAAGTGTTTCCTGCACCAACACAAGTGCGAAAAAGTGGTTTTTCAACACTATCACAAGTGCAAAAAGTGTTTTTTCCACACTAATACAAGTGCAAAAGTGGTTTCCTGCACCAACACAAGTGCGAAAAGTGGTTTTTCAACACTAACACAAGTGCGACAAGTGGTTTTCAACACTAACACAAGTGCGAAAAGTGGTTTTTCAACACTAACACAAGTGCGAAAAGTGGTTTCCTGCACCAACACAAGTGCGAAAAGTGGTTTTTCAACACTAACACAAGTGCGAAAAGTGGTTTTTCAACACTAACACAAGTGTGAAAAGTGTTTTTTCCACACTAATACAAGTGCAAAGGTGGTTTCCTGCACCAACACAAGTGCGAAAAGTGGTTTTTCAACACTAACACAAGTGCGAAAAGTGGTTTTTCAACACTAACACAAGTGCGAAAAGTGATTTTTCCACACTAATACAAGTGCAAAAGTGGTTTCCTGCACCAACACAAGTGCGAAAAGTGGTTTTTCAACACTAACGCAAGTGCGAAAAGTCGTTTTTCAACACTATCACAAGTGCAAAAAGTGTTTTTTCCACACTAATGCAAGTGCAAAAGTGGTTTTCCTGCACCAACACAAGTGCGAAAAGTGGTTTTTCAACACTAACACAAGTGCGAAAAGTGGTTTTTCAACACTAACACAATTGCGAAAAGTGTTTTTTCCACACTAATACAAGTGCAAAAGTGGTTTCCCACACAAACACAAGTGCGAAAAGTGGTTTTTCAACACTAACACAAGTGCGAAAAGTGGTTTTTCAACACTAACACAAGTGCGAAAAGTGGTTTTTCCACACTAATACAAGTGCAAAAGTGGTTTCCTGCACCAACACAAGTGCGAAAAGTGGTTTTTCAACACTAACACAAGTGCGAAAAGTGGTTTTTCAACACTAACACAAGTGCGAAAAGTGGTTTTTCCACACTAATACAAGTGCAAAAGTGGTTTCCTGCACCAACACAAGTGCGAAAAGTGGTTTTTCAACACTAACACAAGTGCGAAAAGTGGTTTTTCAACACCATCACAAGTGCAAAAAGTGTTTTTTCCACACTAATACAAGTGCAAAAGTGGTTTCCTGCACCAACACAAGTGCTAAAAGTGGTTTTTCAACAGTAACACAAGTGCGAAAAGTGGTTTTTCAACACTATCACAAGTGCAAAAAGTGTTTTTTCCACACTAATACAAGTGCAAAAGTGGTTTCCTGCACCAACACAAGTGCAAAAAGTGGTTTTTCAATACTAACACAAGTGCGAAAAGTGGTTTTTCAACATTAACACAAGTGCGAAAAGTGGTTTCCTGCACCAACACAAGTGCAAAAAGTGGTTTTTCAACACTGACACAAGTGCGAAAAGTGGTTTTTCAACACTAACACAAGTGCGAAAAGTGTTTTTTCCACACTAATACAAGTGCATAGGTGGTTTCCTGCACCAACACAAGTGCGAAAAGTGGTTTTTCAACACTAACACAAGTGCGAAAAGTGGTTTTTCAACACTAACACAAGTGCGAAAAGTGATTTTTCCACACTAATACAAGTGCAAAAGTGGTTTCCTGCACCAACACAAGTGCGAAAAGTGGTTTTTCAACACTAACGCAAGTGCGAAAAGTGTTTTTTCCACACTAATACAAGTGCAAAAGTGGTTTCCTGCACCAACACAAGTGCAAAAAGTGGTTTTTCAACACTAACACAAGTGCGAAAAGTGGTTTTTCAACACTAACACAAGTGCAAAAGTGGTTTCCTGCACCAACACAAGTGCGAAAAGTGGTTTTTCAACACTAACACAAGTGCGAAAAGTGGTTTTTCAACACTAACACAAGTGGGAAAAGTGGTTTTTCCACACTAATACAAGTGCAAAAGTGGTTTCCTGCACCAACACAAGTGCGAAAAGTGGTTTTTCAACACTAACACAAGTGCGAAAAGTGGTTTTTCAACACTATCACAAGTGCAAAAGGTGTTTTTTCCACACTAATACAAGTGCAAAAGTGGTTTCCTGCACCAACACAAGTGCGAAAAGTGGTTTTTCAACACTAACACAAGTGCAAAAAGTGGTTTTTCAACACTAACACAAGTGCGAAAAGTGTTTTTTCCACACTAATACAAGTGCAAAAGTGGTTTCCTGCACCAACACAAGTGCGAAAAGTGGTTTTTCAACACTAACACAAGTGCGAAAAGTGGTTTTTCCACACTAATACAATGGCAAAAGTGGTTGCCTGCACCAACACAAGTGCGAAAAGTGGTTTTTCAACACTAACCAAAGTGCGAAAAGTGGTTTTTCCACACTAATACAAGTGCAAAAGTGGTTTCCCTGCACCAACACAAGTGTGAAAAGTGGTTTTTCTACACTATCACAAGTGCAAAAAGTGTTTTTTCCACACTAATACAAGTGCGTAAGTGTTTTCCTACACCAACACAAGTGCGAAAAGTGGTTTTTCAACACTAACACAAGTGCAAAAAGTGGTATTTCAACACTAACACAAGTGTTAAAAGTGGTTTTTCCACACTAATACAAGTGCAAAAGTGGTTTCCTGCACCAACACAAGTGCGAAAAGTGGTTTTTCAACACTAACACAAGTGCGAAATGTGGTTTTTCAACACTAACACAAGTGCGAAAAGTGGTTTTTCAACACTATCACAAGTGCAAAAAGTGTTTTTTCCACACTAATACAAGTGCAAAAGTGGTTTCCTGCACCAACACAAGTGCTAAAAGTGGTTTTTCAACACTAACACAAGTGCGAAAAGTGGTTTTTCAACACTAACACAAGTGCGAAAAGTGGTTTTTCCACACTAATACAAGTGCAAAAGTGGTTTCCTGCACCAACACAAGTGCGAAAAGTGGTTTTTCAACACTAACACAAGTGCGAAAAGTGGTTTTTCAACACTAACACAAGTGCGAAAAGTGGTTTTTCCACACTAATACAAGTGCAAAAGTGGTTTCCTGCACCAACACAAGTGCGAAAAGTGGTTTTTCCATACTAACGCAAGTGCGAAAAGTGGTTTTTCAACTCTATCACAAGTGCAAAAAGTGTTTTTTCCACACTAATACAAGTGCAAAAGTGGTTTCCTGCACCAACACAAGTGCGAAAAGTGGTTTTTCAACACTAACACAAGTGCGAAAAGTGGTTTCCTGCACCAACACAAGTGCGAAAAGTGGTTTTTCAACACTAACACAAGTGCGAAAAGTGGTTTTTCAACACTAACACAAGTGCGAAAAGTGTTTTTTCCACACTAATACAAGTGCAAAGGTGGTTTCCTGCACCAACACAAGTGCGAAAAGTGGTTTTTCAACACTAACACAAGTGCGAAAAGTGGTTTTTCAACACTAACACAAGTGGGAAAAGTGGTTTTTCCACACTAATACAAGTGCAAAAGTGGTTTCCTGCACCAACACAAGTGCGAAAAGTGGTTTTTCAACACTAACACAAGTGCGAAAAGTGGTTTTTCAACACTATCACAAGTGCAAAAGGTGTTTTTTCCACACTAATACAAGTGCAAAAGTGGTTTCCTGCACCAACACAAGTGCGAAAAGTGGTTTTTCAACACTAACACAAGTGCGAAAAGTGGTTTTTCAACACTATCACAAGTGCAAAAGGTGTTTTTTCCACACTAATACAAGTGCAAAAGTGGTTTCCTGCACCAACACAAGTGCGAAAAGTGGTTTTTCAACACTAACACAAGTGCGAAAAGTGTTTTTTCCACACTAATACAAGTGCAAAAGTGGTTTCCTGCACCAACACAAGTGCGAAAAGTGGTTTTTCAACACTAACACAAGTGCGAAAAGTGGTTTTTCCACACTAATACAATGGCAAAAGTGGTTGCCTGCACCAACACAAGTGCGAAAAGTGGTTTTTCAACACTAACCAAAGTGCGAAAAGTGGTTTTTCCACACTAATACAAGTGCAAAAGTGGTTTCCTGCACCAACACAAGTGTGAAAAGTGGTTTTTCAACACTATCACAAGTGCAAAAAGTGTTTTTTCCACACTAATACAAGTGCAAAAGTGTTTTCCTACACCAACACAAGTGCGAAAAGTGGTTTTTCAACACTAACACAAGTGCGAAAAGTGGTTTTTCAACACTAACACAAGTGCAAAAAGTGGTATTTCAACACTAACACAAGTGTTAAAAGTGTTTTTCCACACTAATACAAGTGCAAAAGTGGTTTCCTGCACCAACACAAGTGCAAAAAGTGGTTTTTCAACACTAACACAAGTGCGAAAAGTGGTTTTTCAACACTAACACAAGTGTGAAAAGTGGTTTTTCCACACTAATACAAGTGCAAAAGTGGTTTCCTGCACCAACACAAGTGCAAAAAGTGGTTTTTCCACACTAATACAAGTGCAAAAGTGGTTTCTTGCACAACACAAGTGCTAAAAGTGGTTTTTCAACACTAACACAAGTGCGAAATGTGGTTTTTCAACACTAACACAAGTGTGAAAAGTGGTTTTTCCACACTAATACAAGTGCAAAAGTGGTTTCCTGCACCAACACAAGTGCAAAAAGTGGTTTTTCAACACTAACACAAGTGCGAAAAGTGGTTTTTCAACACTAACACAAGTGCGAAAAGTGGTTTTTCAACATTAACACAAGTGCGAAAAGTGTTTTTTCCACACTAATACAAGTGCAAAAGTGGTTTCCTGCACCACCACAAGTGCGAAAAGTGGTTTTTCAACACTATCACAAGTGCAAAAAGTGTTTTTTCCACACTAATACAAGTGCAAAAGTGGTTTCCTGCACCAACACAAGTGCGAAAAGTGGTTTTTCAACACTAACACAAGTGCGAAAAGTGGTTTTTCAACACTAACACAAGTGCGAAAAGTGGTTTTTCCACACTAATACAAGTGCAAAAGTGGTTTCCTGCACCAACACAAGTGCGAAAAGTGGTTTTTCAATACTAACATAAGTGCGAAAAGTGGTTTTTCAACACTATCACAAGTGCAAAAAGTGTTTTTTCCACACTAATACAAGTGCAAAAGTGGTTTCCTGCACCAACACAAGTGCGAAAAGTGGTTTTTCAACACTAACACAAGTGCGAAATGTGGTTTTTCAACACCATCACAAGTGCAAAAAGTGTTTTTTCCACACTAATACAAGTGCAAAAGTGGTTTCCTGCACCAACACAAGTGCGAAAAGTAGTTTTTCAACACTAACACAAGTGCGAAAAGTGGTTTTTCAACACTATCACAAGTGCAAAAAGTGTTTTTTCCACACTAATACAAGTGCAAAAGTGGTTTCCTGCACCAACACAAGTGCGAAAAAGTGGTTTTTCAACACTATCACAAGTGCAAAAAGTGTTTTTTCCACACTAATACAAGTGCAAAAGTGGTTTCCTGCACCAACACAAGTGCGAAAAGTGGTTTTTCAACACTAACACAAGTGCGACAAGTGGTTTTTCAACACTAACACAAGTGCGAAAAGTGGTTTTTCAACACTAACACAAGTGCGAAAAGTGGTTTCCTGCACCAACACAAGTGCGAAAAGTGGTTTTTCAACACTAACACAAGTGCGAAAAGTGGTTTTTCAACACTAACACAAGTGTGAAAAGTGTTTTTTCCACACTAATACAAGTGCAAAGGTGGTTTCCTGCACCAACACAAGTGCGAAAAGTGGTTTTTCAACACTAACACAAGTGCGAAAAGTGGTTTTTCAACACTAACACAAGTGCGAAAAGTGATTTTTCCACACTAATACAAGTGCAAAAGTGGTTTCCTGCACCAACACAAGTGCGAAAAGTGGTTTTTCAACACTAACGCAAGTGCGAAAAGTCGTTTTTCAACACTATCACAAGTGCAAAAAGTGTTTTTTCCACACTAATGCAAGTGCAAAAGTGGTTTTCCTGCACCAACACAAGTGCGAAAAGTGGTTTTTCAACACTAACACAAGTGCGAAAAGTGGTTTTTCAACACTAACACAATTGCGAAAAGTGTTTTTTCCACACTAATACAAGTGCAAAAGTGGTTTCCCACACAAACACAAGTGCGAAAAGTGGTTTTTCAACACTAACACAAGTGCGAAAAGTGGTTTTTCAACACTAACAAAAGTGCGAAAAGTGGTTTTTCCACACTAATACAAGTGCAAAAGTGGTTTCCTGCACCAACACAAGTGCGAAAAGTGGTTTTTCAACACTAACACAAGTGCGAAAAGTGGTTTTTCAACACTAACACAAGTGCGAAAAGTGGTTTTTCCACACTAATACAAGTGCAAAAGTGGTTTCCTGCACCAACACAAGTGCGAAAAGTGGTTTTTCAACACTAACACAAGTGCGAAAAGTGGTTTTTCAACACCATCACAAGTGCAAAAAGTGTTTTTTCCACACTAATACAAGTGCAAAAGTGGTTTCCTGCACCAACACAAGTGCTAAAAGTGGTTTTTCAACAGTAACACAAGTGCGAAAAGTGGTTTTTCAACACTATCACAAGTGCAAAAAGTGTTTTTTCCACACTAATACAAGTGCAAAAGTGGTTTCCTGCACCAACACAAGTGCAA